>NC_085137.1:415292409-415427410 GCF_035046485.1 Aedes albopictus
TAGAAATATGGCTGCAACTCTGCAATATATACATTAAAATTGCTCAAATTTTGCCTGATAATATCTCAAGATGTGTTTATTTCACCTGCAAAATTTCAATTGAATCGGTGAAGTACCTTTTGTTGTAGCAATGAAACAGTAGAACGCGAGCAATTGAATTTTGTACAGCCCCTGGTTTAGCTTGTCAGCGCTGTAACTTTTGAATTTGACAAAAGAAATGGCTGAAATTTTGAACACAAACCTCTCAATATACATCCCTTGCATAGGCAAAATTTCAAAAAAATCTATGCACTATCACCAATTTTATAGCCGAAACATGTATTGGGGCTAACCGTGATTTTAGCCCCTCAGACAACAACTAGTGAGCACCTTTTATTGTTTCGATTGTATTGTTGAAAGTACTACACCAATAATCACCAAATTTTGCAGGAATAATATACACATAATCAACTACCTTCTGTGAAAATTTCATGAAAATTGGCAGAGACATTCAAAAGTTATGAATGGGCAAACATCGCACATAAAAAACATGAAACATTTTCACTAACACTATCCTCTATCAACACCAGTGTCTTTCAATCCAATCGATAAAAATTGATGAAATTTTGCAAGAAAGTGTCTCTATAAGTATCATAACTGCTCACGAAATTTCATAATTATCCTCACAGAACTTTGAATTGTAGCGGAAAAGAACCATCTAGTATGCGAATGAAAATTGGTGATGATTGTACAAAATCTTAAAAACCACGTCTGTTTGTTCCTCATCCACTGTTAAAAGTAATGCATCGATTTTAATGGAATTTTGCACAAATAATAAACATACATCAAAGAGTTCTCAGTTAATTTTTGATCAATTTTTATTGATTCAGTACAGAGTTACTGCCATACTTCTGTGTCCCGATTATTGCGGATACAGGCTTTAAAATACCCGTCATCTTTTCTGAGAAAAGACCGTCCCCGTCCAACCCCTGACCATTTCCTTTGGGGCAACCAGAGGCCCCAACACTAGTCTTCTGGGGAAATTCAAAAAATGGGTCGATTATTGTGAAGAGGGGGGGGGGGGAGCATTCTATCTCCCTTGTAGCATAATAAATAAATAAATAAAATAAAATAAATAATTTTGTTTTTAAATTATTATCAACAAAATTGAAAGTTCAAAATTTGTTATTGAAATATTTTTATATGCAGTATTATTAAGTTGTTATTGAAACCAACCCCGAGCAGAGGAGAATGGCAAATTGATAACAACAGAATCACATAGCCTGTTTTTATATCATAATTTGTTATTGTTAACTTATCAAAATATACTTTTTTAATAACATGTTTTGTTGGGCAATCTTATTTTGTTAGGTTCCAAAAGATGGCATTTCAATAGTATACTTTGTTGTATAACAAGTTTAGTTCTTATTCTATCATAGAGAATGTACAACCCGAGCAGAAGGGAATAGCAACAGCATAATAAAATATGTTATTTTGACAAAATAACTGAGTAACGTAAAGAGTTATTTTCATGTTATTTACATAACATATCATGTTATAAACTTGTCTGTCATAAGCGACAAAAAAACAAAAATCATAACAAAAAATGTTCCTGGAAGACCAGTTAAATAACACGTTTTGTTTGTTTCAATAACAACTTAATAATAGCGAATTTATAAAATATTTCAATAACAAATTTTGAAATGAATAAGTTATTCATAACAATCAAAAAACAAAATAAGTTATAATGTAATATTAAAATCAAAGTGGCCTCGATGCAGTGAAAGTGACTTCTTTTTTGACATTTTTGTCCGAAATGTATAATTCATCCTGAATCCAGCTGATCCAAAACATAAAATAGTTAACACTCTATTGCAATTGCCAATTTCTATATGCCACTCATACCCAACTGAAACTGAAAAAAACATGTATACTTATCAAAATGCTTCTGTTACAGTTAGAATGTAATGTCAAAAAGAAGAGGAAGAGAAACTGATGAAAAAATAATATTTTCTGATCAATTTTGCGCGAATGGTGTAGTTTTGATTGCAAGGATAACAAGCTAATAATGATCAAATATTTGTACAGTCTCAATAACACAATAATAAGGCAGCATCCATTTATTACGTAACGCTTAAATCGAGATTTTTAGACCCCCCTTCCCCCCTCCGTAACGCGCGGTTCTGTATGAAAACCCAACATTTTTTGTATGGACCGTAACGCTCGGCCATACTCCCCATTCCCCCTAAAGCGTTACGTGATTTGTGGACGACGCCTAACTGAACTTATGCTACAATAAAACATGTTATTGAAATGTAATTTAAAGAAAATATACCAATAGCACGATCATAACAAAATAAGATTGTCAAACAAAACATATTTTGGGACGGTAATATCTCAAGAAGTTAATAATAACAAACTAAGATATAAAAACTGGTTCTGTGATTCCATTGTTATTATTTTGCTCTGCTCGGCAAATATAGTGATGAACAATAACACAACAATAACAAGTTCACAAATTTTCTATTATTAAATTGTAATTGATCTAACAAAACATGTTATTGAATTAGTCTTCCAGGAACATTTCTTTGTTATGATATTTGTTATTTTGCCGCTTATGACAGACAAGTTTATAACATAATATGTTATGCTAATAACATAAAAATTACTGATTTCATTATTCAGTTATTAAGCCAAAATAACATATTTTATTATGCTGTTGATATTTTCTGCTGCTCGGGACAAATCAAACTGGTCTTCCAGGAACATTTTTTTGTTATGATTTTTGTAATTTTGCCGCTTATGACAGACAAGTTTATAACATAACTAGCTCTTCCGGCAAACTTTGTCTTGCCAAGCTGTGGTGGTTTGACAACTGTTGAGGTCATAACGTCACCGCACTTTAGATTGGTTTCATTTCAATCGTGTTGATTTCCTTCCCAGCTCACGAAAATCAGGACTTTATCAATTTTCTTACTTTTGTAGTTGTTTTTCATAACTTTTTGGACATATAAACACAGCCAACACGAATACGAACCGAACCGTGCAAGAGTCAAGCTGATCGGTTCATATGTTCTTGAGTTTTGTTGCCTCAAAGGGACTTCAAACTCATTTTTATATATATAGAAGATATTTAAGTTATTCGTCTAAAATAAAAACTAGGAAAATTCGTTCTTAGTGCAATCATATTTATTAGGTGACACTAAGCTGCTTTCAAGTGATATAACCTAGGGAATGCACTTATATATCATACCAAATGCAGATGTTGAAATTAGGCTAGTTTTAAGTTGTACTATTGTGTATGTTTCATAAAAAACAATGAAGAGAATCACTGTGTGAAACGGAGAAACTTTCCGAAAAAAAAACAAAACAAATTGTATTTATAAATATGCTTAATTCCTTCAGCCCGAAAAATAATTTCCAACTGATGAATTCGATGGCTTTTCGAATTTATTCAGATAACAAATTCTGAAATGGATTTCACTCAGTGGTGGTAGTGGTCTTTTACGTGCGGTTCAAGATTTATCGAGAAACCACTGATTTTACTCGCCTGCAAATCAAGCGCCATTAAATTGAATTGAAAATGTTACACGAATTAACCAAATAATATTGCTTAGCGAAAATTATTTTTAAATCCATGTGAAGTTGCAATATGGCTGATTTCCAAAAGACTTACAGTGCTGTTCAAAGTGTCATAAACTATAGTCCAATTCCAATTTGAATTGAACCAACGATTTGAGTAATAATAATTATTACTGATAATGGAGCATCCGTTTAATGCGTTACGCTAAACCGTAATTTTTAAACCTTTCTTCCTCCGTGACCATTTTTCCTATAAAAATTCTAATATTTTTGAATGGCCCGTAACGCTTGGCCGTACTTTTTCTCCCCCCCCTGGAGCGTTATACAAATTATGAACAGTGCCCTTGAGGTATACTTGAAATTCCGTTATCAAAAATAATGTCAACCTCTTTTACATTTTTATTAGTATAAAGTATATGTATTTATATTTATGAACGGTACTGTAATGTTAAAAGTACTGCTGAAGAATTCATGCATTTCTACAAACTTTGATTAGAACTTATTGCAATAACGTTGAAAATGTATCATTATGACAACAATCTAACAACGAATGATAGTTGTGTATCATTAAAGTTTGTATTGTGTCTCGATATAGTTATTTATGTAACGAGTTGCAAAAAGTTGTTTTTTTCAGCACGAGTCGTACATTTATCCAAAGAGGCTTGCCGAGTTGGATAAATACGAAGAGTGCTGAAAAAATCGAGTTTTGCAACGAGTTTCATATAAAATTTTATGCAATGATTTTTTTCATAATGCAACCCATTTGAGTTGCATAATGTCCATAATGCAACTCAAATGAGTTGCATTATGAACATTATTCAACTATTTTTCATTATGCAACTCATTTCAGTTGCATAATGAGCCAGTTCGGAAAAAATGGCCATTATGATACCAAAATAAGTTATATAAAATGTAAATTATGATATTGAATTGCATAAACATTTTTAAAACATACACACATAAAAAATAATAGCTTTGTTTTAGGACAATCATAACAACATTAAAATAACATAATTACAATTTCTTCTATAATGAGACTAGATCTGTCAAATGTCAAAGTAACATTGTCAAGAATTGCAATGTTTACTTTTTTGATAGTCAAAATCTTCGCCAGTTATTACAGATATCTCGAGATTTCTAATGCAATGCGTACATATTTATCGACTATTTATCTGATCAACCCGTACGCAATAATCCACGAGTGCTCCAACATATAAATGCAACAGAATGAATGGTAAGGAAATTGACTTGCAGCACAAGAACGCTTAGGATGTCTGTGATAGGAACCCATTGCAGTTTACATCTGCTGGCCAATGAATTGCGTAGAACCATCTGCAATCAGCACTGTTAGTTGGGGCAACCAAATGCTGAAGTGAAACATATAGCCACATCAGGAAGCTGAGGAATCCATGGTAGAGGTGAGTCGGTCTCGCTAAAAATTAGTTGGTTTCATTGTAATTCTGTTTATGATAAATAAAACTAAAATGTTTGCTCTATTGAGCAGATCTCTAGCTGATGCGGGTCAATCGCCGATTGTGTTCTAATGGTTCTAACTGCTGCTGTTCAGGACCTTCCGATTGAACAGAGTGCTGAGTGAGTCTGTCGAATGAATGCAAAAATTGGTCGGTCACACGATTACTTTGTGTTTTGATGCTCGAATAATGTTATTTATTAGTATAATAACCATTTTTCATACATAAAGAAGCAGATAAGCAAAAATCAAATATTCTTGTTGTTTGTTATTGAAAAACATAATTACAGCTCGATAATAACACAAGATGTTTTCTGAAACTCCTATATGACATTTATAATGCCTCTTTAAAAATGTTGATTTGAAAAGATATTTTCTGTGTTACTTGGGAGGTTCAATAATAATTTTTCACACATGAGGGACCCAGATGCAAAGGGATGTAAGTGACCATTTTGTCGATTTTGAGCTGAGCATATCGTAAAATTCTTCAGATTTCAATCTTTCTGGAACTTTTTTAATATTATTTCTACGATGATTGGGAAAATTATAATAATTCAGAGAAAATTGGGTCGATTTTGAAACTCCATACATTTTGTATGGGATGAAAAACTGGTTAAAAACTTTAAACCTCATTTACTCGAAAGTGGGTTTTTGTCACTTACACCCCTTTGCTTCTAACCCCCTCATATGTGAATTTTTATATTGTCTCGAATAACATTCCTTTGTTTTTAATTCGGCCGTTCCGGGTCGGCAGAAAATAGTCCAAAAAATCTTAGATTTGCAAAACTACAAATTTAAAAAAAATCTTAACTTTAGAATGTTTTTAAACTGTTTTTATTAGTTTGTAAAATATTGAATTATAATCAAAAGATATTAAAAAAGATGGACACAAATTTTAGAATATCGCACATTATCATATAAACCGTTCCCATACTGCGTGGGCTTAGAAAACTGCAAAATACAAAAAATACAAAATTACAGTATTTTTGTCAAAGTTTCGTAGCTATAAAAGGGATGTAATTATATTTTATTTAATTATCGATTTTTGCGGCTTAACCAGCCGAATGGAAGTTTTACTTAATTCCAAATGCTAGACTTTACAAATACTGGCGTGAGTATGAAATAGACAAATTGAGTTGAGATTTGCGAAAAAGTTACCCGTCCGCTCGGTGAGACTCGAACTCACGACTCCTACTGACTAGACAGGCGCGTTGTCGCTACGCTACGAGAAGACTCGAAGACGTAGTGACTAATCTGAGTTCAAGTTCAATTCGAAACTCTGAGGTTATCTTTTTCACAAACTGCACCCCTCTCGGATGGATTAGATGTAGGGGAATTGTGGGTAAAATGAACAGGGGGGGGGGTAAATGAACAGGGTGTTGTTTTACAGCAATTAGCGTATTTCTGCATGTTTTAACGATTGGATTCTGTGTGATAACGTAAAACATTATACTTCTGCTGATCTTGAACTTAAAAATTGAATAAACCACTTGATTATGACGAAAATATCAAAAACCACACAAAAAATATGCTCTGATGTAAAGTTGAGCTTATCTGAATTAAGGTCAATTCGTACAATTTTCGCAAATTATGACATGTGTGATCCCATATTCCAATAATGTACTTCCAAAAGATAATATTCAGTTGAAAAAAAAAATAAGGTTACGCTTTCAATACATTTTTATGAACAACTTTAGAACCAGAACGACTTGGGGGTAAAATGAACAGCTGGTTCAAACTTAACAAATTATTTATAAAATTTTGTGCAAACTTGGTATATTGAAATCTATAGCACATATTTTGACACAACTAGTGCAAAAAGTTAAGAAAAAAAGTATTTTGCGCTCATAAAATAAGATTTTTATCCGAAAATCGCTTGTTTTAGTACATTTTTTACAAATAATTATTCCAGCACATTCCAAATTATATATCAAAAGTTTTCAAAGTGTAGCATATCAAGTTTGTGTTAAATTTGTTGGCCTACACTTGAATATATCGAAATTATACATATAAACTTGTTTTTAAAGACATGTTCATTTTACCCCCATCGAATGTTCATTTTACCCACACTATTTTTCATGACTCTGTTTTCTTGCATGCAGGGCCCTACATTTTCAATTTCAATTGAAATTTTCAGGCGAAGTTTGTAAACAATGTTTTCAATCGTCAATGGAAACAAGGCGCCGTCGTCGTCGCTCAGCCCGACTGTCATCGTCACCGATGAACCGACGCTGCTGCGTCGTCGCAGATGCCACTTTGTTTCGCACTCACAAGCTCACGCACGCTCGTTCGACATCGAATGAATTTCCTTGTTATAACTCTATTAATGAGTGTAACAACCGTCAAATCTGTGTAATGTTAATGTATGCCATGCATATTTTACTGAAATAGTTTATTACCCATAAAAAAATTAAGCAAACATGCATTTTAGACAATTTGAAAATTTCAATTGAATCCCAGTCGGTGTGAAAATGAGCCGCCACCCGTCGTTGCGTCGAAGAAAGTGACAAGAAGGCCGGATGAAGCGAAGCGCATGCATGTTGTTTTGAATGTTCCCGTCGTCGGCGTCCGTCCGATGCTGATGGGCGCTCGCTTTCAGCGTCATGTTTTGGTTTCGACGATGTAGGCCCCTGCTTGCATGTTTTGTAATCGAAAATAATGTGAGAAAACTGTATTTTTTATTAATATTTTCTTCCAGAACTCTTCGAATATATTGCCATCTACAATATTACAGGGTGAAAAATAAAGATTTTGACATATTTCTATTGAAAACGACCACAAACGCTTAGGGTGTTCATATTACCCCCAATTCCCCTACATCCACACTACGCATCTATTGTATATGTAAATCCTAGTGAGTAGGAGTCGTGAGTTCGAGTCTCACCGAGCGGACGAGTAACTTTTTCGCAAATCTCACCCAATTTGTCCATTTCATACTTACGCCAGTATTTGTAAAGTCTAGCTTTTGGATAAAAGGGATGGTCAAAATTCCATAACGACAGCAACTCGTATGGGTATACAAATACACACGATTGAATAGCAAACAAATTTCACCATGAGATCAACCTTAATAAGCAATATACAAGAACAAACCATGGTTCGTTCAGCTAAGTGATGTAAATCGTGTCTCTCTCTCTTCTTGGCGTAACGTCCTCATTGGGACAAAGCCTGTTTCTCAGCTTAGTGTTCTATGAGCACTTCCACAGTTATTAACTGAGAGCTTCCTCTGCCAATGACCATTTTGCATGCGTATATCGTGTGGTAGGCACGAAGATACTCTATGCCCAAGGAAGTCAAGGAAATTTCCTTTACGAAAAGATCCTGGACCGACCGGGAATCGAACCCGTCACCCTCAGCATGGTCATGCCGTGCGTTTACCGCCTCGGCTATATGGGTTTTAATCGTGTCGTTCTCTTTTAAAATCACCTAATTGACATCTTCAAACAATTTCTACATTAAAAAAAAACACGGACACATTTAATGCTTCCTGTGAGCTATTCGCTCTTTGAAGGAAGCACGACACTAGACAACGGACTAGCATACAACGCCCAGTGGCACGCACAGCCGAAAACTTTTCCAGGCAGCTGCGGCGGGAATCGAACCCGCGCTCTTCAACACGATGCGACTTAGTGCTTGATGACACTAGCCGCACGACCACGAAGCCACAAGTTGAAAATTCTATTTCGATATAGGTTAGGGAGAGATCGAAAAGAAAACCAATTCTTGATAAAACTACTTATACTTCATTAAAAAAGTAACTTCTGAATGGACGTGACTCTGCAACCAATCTGAAATGCGTCTCTGAGTCTGTAATAAAGCTATCATCTTTTAAATCCCAGATTGAAGCTATTTGCAGTAGCATTTAAATTGGTATTGCAGAAAGCTTTCTTCCATAATAACTCTGCCGTGGGGTTAGTTGGGTTACACACACATACACATACTTGATTGAAAAAAGAAAACATCGTTACTAGAAAATATAATTAACAGACAGAAAGTGGAGCGGACCTGATGTAATGGTTAAAGCTCGTGACTATCACAATCTGGGATCGAGTCTCACTCCCGACAAACTCACAAAATGTGAGTTCTTCCTTCGGATGGGAAGTAAAGCCGTGGAACCTGAGATGAACTAGCCTAGTATTATGGCAATACTGACCATGGAGCTCAAATCATGGATGAGAATCGGCGTTAGTGACGAGATGTCAATCGTCTGTGACAGGATTGTCATCGAGACAGATCGACGGTGAAACAAATTATCAACGTGCTCGATGTCACATGGAAAATGGTTTCGTCCACTATCAGATGTTGAATTTATAGTGATTCAATATTCGATTATAATATAATAAGTATTATTAGTCCGTTTATGATAGTTCGAGTGTCGAGTGCGTGAAATTACCGATAGACGCTAGGGTATGATGCTAGGGTTTCTGCAATTATAATGAATTTCATTTCCTCGGCTATAAAAGGTTAAGAAATTTTCACAATTTGCTGCCAGAACCGGTTGGGGCTCGCCATTTAAAGCAAATGAGAAGTTTGTATGGACGGTATTGCATTCGATACTAAAATCTAAATACATTTCAGCTTTCAGCTGCTGTTTAGTAACCCCACTGCTACATAGATTCTCACCAATCCGAACACCTAGAGTTAAAGATCTCTCCTTCTGACCATCTTTGTAGAAAAGCACATATATGTATAGATGAATATAGAATCTAGTAGAGAGGTAAAGCGTATGTAGATCAATGGGACCAATTAAATCATCGAGATAAGGAGTTACTAGGAGTTACAAATCTGAATCCAAATTAAAAAACATGTTTGCGTTAAGTTTGGTAGGTAGGTTAAAAAAATCATGTTCGATATTGACAATGTAGTTCTTTTTTTTTAACATTTCGTCAGTTTGAATCCTGATGTAAGTCTTAAGACTTCTGACTAGAGATGCCATATATACAGATTACCTGTATTATACACATTTTTTGTACAGATTACGTTTTATATGAAATACAGATATTTTTCTTGTATAGATTTTTTCACCTCCAAATGGGATACCTGGCATCCCTGTTTCTGACAAACAACGTACCATTTTGGGACACCCTACTCGCTACTTAGTATCTGTCCTAGGTCATCATTATATATTCAAAATAGATCATCTGTGCGTGCATATCATCGTTCAATCATAGCCAGTCCACCACCACCTGCGGCCAAAAGCTGCATGCACTTTTAAAAACTCGAAGAGCCAATCAACCCGGTCTAGCCAGTTTTCAAGTTCAATGTTGCCGCCCCTATGCAGCCACAAACATACATATGCTAGGTAGGTATGTACACTCACTCAATAACTAAATAGCTAACTTACCATCCTAACACATGTTCCCACTGTTCGTTCAAGTTAGCCGCAGCACTGCCAATCGAGTGTGAATTGATATAATACTGCTGCTGGCATACTGCCTTACTTGGTTGGCTTGACCGGTTCCTCTCCCAACATTTTATGAAGACAAATTGACACGCCACTGTTGCGCTTGCTATATGCCATATGCAAGCAGTGAGTGAGAATGATCAGTCAATGTGGGTTTCAGCGGATTTCTAATATTATATGTATGATATATTCAGATTAAGCGGTATACGACAGTATCGACCGCTCAGAGCTATGGAGAATCATGGACGAGAAAGGCTTTCCTGGGAAGCTGACAAGACTGATTTAAACAAAGATGCACGGTGTGCAAAACTGCGTAAGGGTTTCGGGTGAACTATCCAGTTCATTCGAATCTCACCGGGGGGACTGCGACAAGGTGACGGACTCTCATGCCTAGCCTACTCTTCAACATCGCTCTGGAAGGTGTGATGCGACGAGCCGGGCTCAACAGCCGGGGAACGATTTGCACAAAATCCGGTCAATTTGTGTGCTTTGCGGACGACATGGACATTATCGCCAGAACATTTGGAACGGTGGCAGAGCTGTACACCCGCCAGAAACGTGAAGCAGCAAAGATCGGACTGCTGGTGAATGCTTCAAAAACAAAGTACATTCTGGTAGGCAGAACCGAACACGACCGGATCCGTCTGGTTAGTAATGTAACGAAAGACGGGGATACTTTCGAGGTGGTGGAGTCCTACCTCAGCTCCTGACTGACGGTAGACAACAATGTGAGTCGTGAAATCCGAAGGCTCACCATCAGTTGTACTCGAGCATACTATGGGCTCCAGAAGAAGCTGCGGTCTAAAAAGATTCACCCACACACCATGTACAAGTTGCTGATAAGACCGCTGGTCTTCTACGGAAACGAGACATGGACCATGCTCGAGGATGACCTGAAAGCATTCGGAGTTTTCGAGCTACGCGTGCTAAGGACGATCTTCAGCGGTGTGTTGCGGAGAAGGATGAATCACGAGCTCGGTGCACTTTACAGCGCAACCAGCATCCAGAATGTGGCCAAAGCTGGAAGGATACGGTGGGCAGGGCATGTTTCAAATATACCGGATAACAACCCTACAAAGTTGGTGTTCGTGACTGATCCGGTTGGTACGAGAAGGCGCGGAACGCAGAGAACGTAAGGCGCTGTCCATAAACTACGTAGACTTTTTTTTTCGGCCATCTCAGACCCCGCCTCCCCCCTCGTAGACTTTTGTCCATACAAAATTTTCGAAATTTGTATGGAGCGTAGACTTTGGCCAGACCCCCCCGTCCCCCCCTCAGAGTCTACGTAGTTTATGGACAGGCCCTAATGAGTGGACCAGGTGGAGCGTGACTTGGCAAGCCTTGGGCGTGACCGAGAATGGAGAGCGGCAGCCACGAACCGAGTATTGTGACGACCTATTGTTGATTATGTCTTATCTGAAATGTGATCTCGAACAATTAAATGTATTTATGTAGGGATTTGGCAATAATCTGCAAATTCGAGGTTTTTGTAAGTTGCAACACACAGGTACTTTCCAATTTCACATCATTTTTCCATCAGTCAGTTAACCCATCACCAAGCTTCTAAAGTTACCACACCCAAGTGTCGCGCATCGTTCGCTAATCCGCCATCTTCGTACCACAACCAGTCTATATACATACGTACCGTCGTGCGGGCTACTTTTGAAATACGGGGCTACTTTGGACACTTTTGAATATGGATTTTTTGAATTTTAAATATGGTTCAAATCTGTTTGATGTCTTTGGGACTATTATGACGCAATATTTTCTCCTTCATTTGGTTGAAATTGTTTTTTCAAACAAACTTTTTATTGCTTGCCAAGGGCTGAAAGTCTCTCTAATAAAGACAAATCAATCAATCAATTATTGCTTGTCAGGAGGCGAAAAAACATCGAATGAATCATAAAAATGTACATAACGTATCAGAACATTTGCTCTGTAAGCATTGTTTCTGCAGTTCATAAATTTCAAAGGGTTGCTCAATTCGTGCAAGAAGTATCGACGTAGCATATACAATCGAATATTTGTATGGATACACATTATAAATGACCGTTTCACCTAAATAAAGGATTGATGGCCCCCAGAAAGCCTTTAAGTCTATATTAAAATATCATGCTGCTCATAAGGTAGCACAGAACCACCAAAAAAACGCATATATTTATTGAAATAATGTATGATATAGTATACAACAGTATTGGTACAAAGTAGTATTCTAAATAAACCCGGAATTTTAACTGCAGTTTTGTTTTAATTATGAATGTCCAAAGTAGCCCCCCTCTGGTTCTATATGATATGTCTCCGATTGATGTATGGACAACTTGTTTGTTTATGGATGGATTTAGTTCAAATTTTGCATGCTTCCTACATACATACTTACGATTATTATGCGTAAAAATTGTGGAAATACATTCACTACTCTGGGAGTTATAATGTCATAAAGTTGAAAGACCATTAAAAAGTGTATAAAGAAGCCCCGCACGACGGTACATATGTTCCAAAAAGATACCATCGGGATCAATCTATTTTTGGCCTTTCTGGTTTTGGGACTTCTTTGATCTTTGCGTTAATTGGTGTCCAAAGGAACGGGTTTCTCCAGTTGTGACCCACGGTTGTTGTTGCTGTTGAAGAACGTTTCGTTCGGTTCGCGCCCGTTTGCATGTCTCTTTCCATGTGTCGGTATATGAGTCCAGCACCTTTCCTCCTTCAGGCCTTCCACCCAACCAAACCAGGGCTGGGTGGGTCCGCGATTCGCGACCAAAGATTTGCGTCAAATCAGGCTCCTTCCGCCACAACAATATGGTAATATTTTTTTTGGGGAAACGATCATATCAACGTCTCCCTTCCCGTCAGTCGAAGCAGTTTGACTACGTGTGTGCGAGTTTTGTGAAAGTTGAAATTAACTTAACAAAGTGGAAGAAGTTATGTATCCCGTACGATGCAGGCAGGTATATGATGCCGATAATCCAACAATATTAACTGGACAAGTACGTTTCCTGTTTTAATTATTTTTTGGGGTGTGGCTTGGTAGTTAATTTGTATTGAAGGAAGCGGAATACTGTTATTTATAAACAAAATGTCTCAATTAAAGGTTAATCTTATTTCCATTTACCAGAATATCTCAGGTAGACAATGTTATTGTTTAAATCGTCGATAACTCCGACAAATTTCAGTACTTTTTTTTTCTTCTTCCGATTTCCCGGCGTAACATCCCAAATGAGAGAGAGTCTGTTTGACAGATAAGTGTTCTATGAGCATTTTTCCTTCACGTTTATTAAGCGGCATCCATTGAGTACATTAGAACATTTCATACGTGCTTTGTCAATAACCAAGCGGCAGAAAATAGTTGTACAATTTAAAGAGAAGCTTCAGAGAATACAAATATGGCTGCCACAATGGCCGACTTGGACCCCTACTCGCGTTTTCAAGAGCACCAAACTTAAAAATTCGTAAACAAATGCGCTCGATTTGTAAAAGTTGCCTCTTTTTACAAGTGAGCAAAGCCAGGATAAACAAGTGCGGCTTGGTTAGATGCTTCGTTCGTCAGATTTGTGCCTCTAAAGTTTGTATGCACAACTGCAATGGGATTTCTTGATGTTCCACCTTAAAGCTATGCAAAATCCAATACCAACAACCAGAATAAGGTATTAAGAAGCCCATGCTCATTCCAAGCAAAAAATAAAAATGATAAACAAAACATATTGCGCTTGATGTTTTGGACAGTGCTGAGAATGTCATTTCGCCATATTTTAAGTCAACCACCAACAGCTCATTTTCGAAGCTGAACCTGAGACGTGCCTCGTCAAGTACTTCTACGGAGATTCCTTTTTTTTTCTTTTCAAGGTCTATTTAGTGTTAATTCTGTATGCTGCTCTTTGTTTTTGTTTGTGTATTTTTAATTGTAATTTGTATTGTATTAATTGATTATCCATTGTTAGTATGTAAATTTTATATGTGACTGTATTTTTTGTATTTGACATCGTAGAATTGAGTAACATCATTGGCGCTTAAACATAGCCTGTTGATTTGACAAATAAACAATCACCACTAAGGTGCAAAGGAGAATATGGCACATGAAAACTTATGCGTCTAGAACAGTTCTACAAGAATGTTACGGAAAACCCGCTTTTTTTAGAATATTTAAGGTAAATGCCATGGAATACCTTCGAAAAATGCCAATTGATATTCATGGTGAATATCCTTAAATGAGTATTCCTTAACCCGGGTGCGGTCGCGTCGTGTACTGAGTACACGCACCATTAAAAAAATGCACGCATGTGGTACACAGCGTGACCGCGGCGTCGCTGCAGGTAGTCAAAGACGCGACTGCTCGAGGGTTAATAAAGCAAATCATAATTTAACAATTGTTTTGGTAACATCGCGCCCCCTGGACTGGTTTCACTGAATGACATGTCATAGGTATTAATGTTAAATACTGTCATACTTTGATATGCCCTTCATTAGGTGGATATAAGGGGCAAAATAAAAAAAACGAATATCATAATATCAGAACCTAGAAAATACCAAGTATTATCATTTCAATAGTGAATGCATACCTAAAATTTTGAATGCTGTATTAATTATCCAAAAGGTATTGAAATACAAAGTAATAACATTTTTTGTTATTGAGTTGCCCATATGTACGAAAGTTCCATGATGCACGGTGTGTTGTGTAGAACAACTTTATAATAAAAAAAATTAAGTAAGTCTGAGATTTTGCCCAATGATACTTTGGGCCATTCCCTTCAATTTGCTGGGTCGGTGGAAAACAACCATCGGGGGTCTAGAACAAAATTTTTTTTTTGAAAGTTTTTCATGCAAAAACTGTTAAAAGCGCATATTGTAAATTATTGCATCTCCTACAAATAGTCACAACTTTTTTGTCTTTATAGATAGAACCATAAAATTTTCAGGCGTTTCGAAGTACAGGAAGGACCCGATTTTGTCAGCCCCATTTTGCGACGAACTTTTTGCTCTCATTATCTTACGATCACAATTTAAGCAATTTATTAATATGTATCATCAAACTACAGCTGAGGTGCAGAACATAAAGTAATAAAAAGTTTGAAAAATTGTTGAGGTTTTTGAAGAGAGCAAAAAATGTGTTCCGAAAAGGGACTGACAAAATCGGGACACTTATGTAGTATGCGTAGATAACTGTGTGAAAATTTCATTGAAATATGTTGAATGGTTTTCAAATTATAGCAAAACTATCAAACGCATTCTAAAATACTAAGCTTAGTAGCAAAAGTCCAACAAAATATCTATAATTTTTAATAATACATGAAAAATATTCAATTCTAAGCACCTTGATTCATTTCATTATGATGGCGGTACTGTGAAATCTTGTTTTTCATATGATGAACAGATACATAGTCAAATACATGAAAGGAAAACACTCACACAGTCATTATGTAGCTTTTCACTAACGTATTAATTATTTATTTCAAGAACGTCGTTTTGCGCATACATGTTCATTTTTTCCACTTTTTTTAATGCTTACAGTATTATCTTAGTATCAAATTGCAAGCGAAAGGCTTTAGGGGAGCGTGGCGCATTAATTTGGATTACAAAAAAACTGTGTTATTTTTTCGAAAGATATAGTTCTATGTTGAAAATATTCTACTAGTAAACGACGCCCTAACAATGATCAATCACTCTTTCTCATGCTTGGAGGTTTCAAATTACACAGAAAATATTTTTTGAGACATCATATGCAAATTGATAAGACTATTTAAATCATTTTAAACAAATTGTTTTTCCTTGACTTTATGCTGAACAACCTAATTTCCATGCTTAATGTAGAAACATTTTCAATAAGTACTCCGTTCTTTCAACTATTCTTTCAGTACTTATTATCAGTTATTTGTTAGTAAATAACGGCATAAGCAATAAGTATCATATTGCTATTAAATTCAAAGACAAACTTAAGTTTAGGTCCAACAGCTATGTAAAATATCGTGGAATAATCCGGGAACTATGTTTAGCACCGTATAGTTGCCCTTGATCGAATATTACCCAACTGAATTCTGTTTTCTCGTTATTGTGCTCTTCAAGACAGTGGTTTAATGTAGACTCATACCCACAACTTCAATGTTATTATGAGGTCTTTAACAGAGTTAACTTGTTTTTATTCTTTGACTAAGGTGAAATACTATTTAATTTTGAGCTTGTAAACATTAATTCCAAAATAATTTAGTTTTTGTACTTTTTTGCTTTAAACAGAGATGTTTCCCAATCCTCGAGTGATTTTCTTGGTTTACCAAATAACATTCAAATATTTGCTTTTAGGGAAGGCCGACGCGCTCAGCAATCATGATAATTGTGTTTATTATAGGATTCGTAATAGAGGCATACTTGTACTTGTGAACATGTATGCGCAAAACCACGTTCTTGAAATAAATAATTCAAATCAATACCAAAATCTGCTCAGATACCTCTAATTTTTGTTGTGATGTTCTCATAACATTTTAAAGAATAATATAATAACAATTTTAGGTTTTACAGCACAGGCTGTTCTTTGTACAGTATTTGTAAGGTATTCCCTTCTGCTCGGGTGGGACGTCTCAGGAGAACTCAAGATGCTTCAGGTAACTCTAGACGGTGTCAGGGGCGCTCAGGGGCATTTCAGGGAGTCTCAGGGGGTCTCAGGTGCAGAGATGCATTCTGAATAGAACATGAGCTTGCTCTTCAACATGCACACATTTTGCGTCGTGCGCAGAATATGAGCCGATGATCAGAAAATCCAAACGATCAACTCTTGTTAGATTTTTAGTGATAGATGTCCTGCCCATATTCGCATAGGTGACGTAAACGCCACATAGGTCAAAATCCACTTTTTTAGCTTAACATATCCTACACCATATATAGTATATGCTCCAATTATTAAAAAAATGTGTTTGTTCTAAAACATGTGTGTATATTGGAAAGAACGTTTTGACGTAACCACCATGTGGTCGCAATACTGACGTTTGTGTACAAGAAAACTAAAATCCCCCCATAAAACGTGATTGAACATAATTTATTGAGATAATTTATTGACATAAACATAATTTATATTTGAGATATCTAATTATTTGATTTCAGATGCCTGAAAATCATTTTCAATATCAACAAATTCATAGTGAATATTATTAATTATGTTTAATACTTATTATGGATGCAATGTAGATACAGAAACATTTATGATGCTTTGACAACAACATGCGAATATTGCGTGCAAACCCCAAAATTTTATTCCCACCTTTCGGTTTCCGCGTCGAAGACCCAGCGCCAGATTCGGCGACAAAGAAAACTGACAGCAATCGCCGGACAGTTGGCAATCCTGATATTTGACGGCGGCCGCCCGGTAGTCATGGGAGTGGATTGTTGTCACGCAAATAGATCTTTTCCCGACTAGAAAATTATATCAAGTTTGTATCATATTGTGTTACGATGTTATAATATTTTTCTCTAACTTATTATGTTATAAACTAGCTGCAGGATGATGTTAAAATAACTAAAAATGTAATAAAAAGTACACTGGTCTAATCAAGATTATATCTTATTTCGTTATAATCATATCAAAATTATAACAAAATGTGATATGAATTATAGCCTCTGGATTACTGGTTTCTATCATAATTTGATATAATTTTGTTACATTATTTCCCACATGTCGAAGATTCAAAACTAAATTATAATACAATGAGTTATGAAACATCATTTATAACATAATGTGATATAATTGAGTTATAGTATTTTAAAAACACCAAGGATGTTAAACATGATTATATCACAATGAGTTATAAATATCATGATTTGTTAGGATTATGTTATATTTTTGTTACAATTTTCTAGTCGGGTTCGCTGAAAATGCATGTGTATTGAGTTATTGTTGACAGATTTTCTGCAGTGTTAGTGTGAAGTTCAGCGATTTTCTGTATCGCGTAAGCCTTCGCTGGAAGAAAACGTCATATTGTTCAGCGAAGCAAGGAAAATTTTCAGTGAAAAATCTAATCTAATCTAATCTAATCTAATACAAACGCAGCCAGTACGAGAAAGCATCCTGGAAAGTAATCAGGTTAGATTGGGCCTAATCACTTTTCTTGTCAATATTGAGGCTTGTAGCATATCAAAGATATGATGCAAGCGTCAAAGCGGCCAGGCCTACTGCGTTGTATTTGCCGCAGAGATGATTCTTCGAATTGTCTCGAGTTTTAACTATTGTTTTCCGTCGAAGCAATTCCAGAATCTACAGGGGAGGATGGATGCGTGGACATACCGTACCAAACGCTCCAGATGTGTTTAATATGGGTAAAAATATACGCATGTGTAAATAATTTAATTGAATGGAATACGATGGATATTGGAAAGCTCTCACCCATTTAACTTGTACGGTCCGAAGTTAATCATCCAATTTTGAAGTCGCGGTTCCGCGAGGCAGGACACTAATAATAATGTCTTTATCGAAGTGTGCTCGGTCAGCGTTCTTCTTCTGTAATGATGCACACACGAGAAATTCAAGGGGACGGAACTCGTACGAAACAACTACTGTTACTGTTTTTCTTCTGTTAATTCACTTGTTCAGATATTTTCATGACTTCATACAACAATTCAAAAATGCTCCTCCTGCCGGTCCCGACCGTTATAGTGACGCGAATCTACTGCACACTCTGGGCGGCGTAGTGCCGACTGCTACGCCACAAGCGGAACTGCGAAAAGCACACAATTTAACACTTCATCCCCAATGCAATGAAAAATGGTGCATCAAATGTATGCTTTAGTAGCCCACAACTTTAATTTTCCCGATCAAAATCTTCAATTAGCACTTTTCACTGTTTTAATTCAATGGAATCGGAATTCTTAAACGACGGTATAAGAACGCGAAAAAATCTGACAAGCAGAGAAAATGCATCCGTTCGCGGCGAAACCTACTTCGATCTCCCAAGGAAAATTTTCAGTGAAAAAAGCAATAATTTAACAAATTGATACTTGATAGCCTACAACTCGTAATGGTGAGTCTACGCTGATTAAAGTAATCGTTTCCACTGGTCTTAGTCCTGGATCAATCGCTTCCAGTCGCCATGAGATTTTGGTGCCCCTTAGGGCCGCAAAATGCAGTTGAGGAAGACCTAAAAGGCCAACGTGCGCGCCCTACCACGAAGCCAACGGCTCCTTCCTGGTTCTCTGCTAATATGGTAAAAGTTTGTCATTTCTCTGGCATACGAGCAACGTACCCAGCCCACCGCAGCCTGCCGTGTTTTATCCGCTTCATTGTACATCAGTTAACCGACTTTGTCAGCCTGTTTCGGGACACATTTTTTGTTCTCCCTAAATATCTAAATAGATTTTCAAGCAGTAGTTTAGTGATGAACATGATTGAATTAGGTAAAGTTTGACCGTAAGTTAATGAGAGCAAACAGTTTGTGGGGCTGACAAAATTGGGTTCATACTGTTTCGATTTATTTACATACTTGGTACAATTCGTAGTTCATGCAACGCCGCCATATGCCGTGATCCTGGTTAGCAGCGAGTATTATTCGTAGTTAACGTGCTTACTTTAAATTACTCTAAAATGGGTGTTTGTCAAATCCCCTAAGTATAGAATCCAAACACCTCATGTATGAACAGTTATATTTTTTGTATGGATGGTTATGGTAGATCTCTATCGCTTCCTCTGAATTACGACGTAAACTCCTCAAACCCCTTTTCAGCTACTTACTAAGTGCTTGAAGCAAACTCATTGAAACCCGAAACGTGAGTTTTTGTGGCACCTCATTGATTAATGAAACAGTAAACTCATGGTTAGCCACGAGTAAAATCATTCCACAGCAAAACTATTATAAGTTTTACGTTTTGTTTCAAAACCATCATTGAAACAATACTACTGAACTGTTGTGGCTTTTCAGTCTATCAAAAGTGAAACGGTCAGGAGTTTCACATAGCCGTTTTAATCCTGTTAGACTGAGAAAGCCACAACAGTTCAACATTTCTTCCCAGTCGTAAATATCCTCCAAAACTTAGATAAATTCAATCCATATCTATTCGATTAGGCGTTGGGTGTATGAGCTTTTGATGTTTACTAATTTGATTGTAAAAACTTAGTGTAGAGGAATAGTACAAGGTTATTATCATGAAATCAGTTTCGTAACATTTCGTAATTTGTAGAATATGAGAAAAAATAAATGAGGCCCGCGGGTGACACTTATTGTTTCAGTTTATCAAGTAAATCTTAAAAAAATGTAAATATTACTAACTAAGGTATTTCTTAATAAATAGTTACGTACAACACCATATTTTGGGTAAGGCATAAAATACCCTTTTCAACATTTACTGCCTTAATTGCAAGGTGCATTGGAAGAAGCTGTTAGGATCCATTGCAGAGCCTGGGGATGAATGTTAATTCCGGTGTTTTGCACACATTGAACGAAATAAGAAAACTGGTCGGTGTAAAGTCAAATTGGACTAGGCGATTTTTTGGACAGGTAAAGATAAGCCAAGGAATCATAGCATTTCAAGAAATAATGCACATGCTTTGATATCCCAATTCCTTGCAGGACATTTTCCCATAATCATTGAAAAACAGTTGGTCCGGTCTGATTTAAAGCCGACCAACTGTAAATCTTACTACGATTCCCATGGTTTATGGTACGCTCGACCGCAATATATGATAGTTCACATTTTCAGAATGTGACGTGTTAGCTTTTCTTCTGAAGCCACGGTTAGTACATCTTCTTTCGAGTCGGGACTGCTGCTTATCAACAAAGAATGTATTTAACGCACGAATACGGATATTCAGCTGAAGACCCGGGATCGATTCCCGTTCCGGTCGGGAATTTTTTTTCGACTCCCTGGGCATGGTGTATCATTGCACTTGCCTCACAATATACAAATGCATGCAATGGCAGGCAAAGGAAGCCCTTCAATTAATAACTGTGGAAGTGCTCAAAGAACACTAAGTTGAAGCGAGGCAGGCCAAGTCTCAGTTGGGACGTAGAGCCATATAGAAGAAGAAGAAGAAGAAGAAGACGGACATTCCGGAAAAAAATCTAACACGTGTTCAGAAAACGGGTACCGTAATAGCTAACACAACGGTTATGGGTAATTCTCGCTGAGACCGGCCCACTATTTACACCTTGTTTTCAAAAATGTTTAAGGTGCCGATTTTCTGAAAGCCCTCGCTAAAAAAGTAAGAAAAAGCCATTTGGGCCCCCTGCTTTTCATCACTGTTATGAACGAGTTACCTAGCTTTCTTGATGGAGTATATATTCTCATTTATGCAGATGATGTTAAAATTTTCATCCCAGTAAGCTGTCTGAAGGATTGTCAAAATTTGCAACGGAATATTGAGCTTTTCTCCAGCTTTTGCGGAAAGTTCGGTCTCAAGATCAATGTGTCAAAATGTAATGTGGTGTCGTTTTCCAGAAAAATTAATACCATTCATTTTGAGTATCAGATGGGTGCCGATGTTATTAATAGATCGTTCTGCGTGAATGACTTGGGTGTGCAGCTTGATTCGGAACTAACTTTTACCGAACATACAGAAAAAGTTATTGCAAAAGCTAACGGCATGTTTGGACTGATTAAGCGTCTTGGGAAAGATTTCGACGATCCTTACACTATCATCTCGCTTTACATTGGATTAGTTCGTTCAACCATTGAATATGCTAGTGTAGTTTGGCAACCATATTATGAATCGCATAAAACGAGAATCGAAAGTGTTCAAAAAAAGTTTGTCCGGTTTGCTCTTCGTAACCTAGGTTGGAGAGACGCCTTACCCAATTACAAATCATTATGCATGCTTGTTGGTATAGACTCGCTAGAAATTCGTAGGAAAATGGCCGATGCTTTATTTTTGAAGGATGTCATAGGTGATAGATACGTTTCTCCATACCTAGCCGGGCAGGTCTCATTGTATGAAGGACGATCAGGTTTAAGACAAGTACGTCCGTTTCAAATTCCAAATAGAGTTCAAAATTACGCTAGGAATGAACCCATGTATCGCATAATGTCATTTTATAATGCTAATCGAAATCAGTTTAATGTTGCAATGTCCAAAGAAAAAATTAAGCATGTAATTAGATGTAGTTTTTAGATTAATTGACCTGAAATGAATGTATGTGTTGTAATAGTTTAAGATAATGGGCAAATGCCTACAATCATAATAAATCAAATCAAATCAAAAATGCATTTGGTTACTCAAATTGATGGACCCCCGTTAGTTAGAGCCACAACAATTTTTGCAGTCTCCTCGATTTTGGTCAAAAGGTGGCTCATTTAAACCGTTATAACTCGAAAGTTTCTCAAGAAACCACCTCAAAACGAATTGTTGTTGAAAAGAGGAAAGATAGAGTTACTATTCACAATCATAAAAAGTTGGGTCGGCCATATTGATTTTGGCCGCCATCTTGGATTTTTATACCAAAGCATTTTTTTCACCATGAGGGCAATCACCGATTTTCAAAATTTTTGCATCAATTGAAAGCTGAGGCATTTATACATAACATATCAAAAAATTAGAGATTTTTTTTCCTATCAAAAGTTATCTGTAGTTTTCCAAGCCACGTTTTCTCCATACATTTCCATGCGCACCGGAAACGACATGCAACAGCATCCGAGTTTACGCCTGCATGTATACACAAAGGCGCGTGCCGCAAAATTTGGCCAAATCGGAGGTTCGTTTCCGTTTTTGACTGTTTCTCAATGATGCGGGCATTGTTTTCATAACTTTTATAGTGTTTTGAAAAGCTTAAACCTTCAGCTTTCCATTAGTGGACTCAGAATTTAAATTCGTGTTTGTAAACACTAAGAAATATCGTTGCATTTATGTAAACGGCCGGCACCGGGCCCAGTGCGCAAAAGTGGCATGATTTACAAAACGGCTGATAACTTTTGAAAGAAGAAAAAGACATCTCTAATTTTTTTTCTATGTTATGCATAAATGTCTCAGCTTTCAATTGATGCAAAAATTTTGAAAATCGGTGGTTGCCCTCATGGTGAAAAAAAAATGTTTTGGTATAAAAATCCAAGATGGCGGTCAAAATCAATATGGCCGACCCAACTTTTTATTATTGTAAATAGTAACTCTATATTTCCTTGTTTCAACAACAATTTGTTTTGAGGTGGTTTTTGGAGAAACTTTCGAGTTATAACGGTTTAAATGAGCCACCATTTGACCCAAATCGAGGGGTCTGCAAAAATTGTTGTGGCTCTAACTAACGGGATGTCCATCAATTTGAGTAACCAAATGCATTTTTCTTACTTTTTAGCGAGGGCTTTCAGAAAATTGGCACCTTAAACATTTTTGAAGACAAGGTGTAAACAGTGGGCCGGTCTCAGCGAGAATTACCCTTATAGCAATCTGGTTGTTACGTCAACTTATCCGTGTAATCATTCATCAAAACGACTGAATGGTCGCATAAACTGACGTACACGTTTTAAACATGGAAAAATTGCATGAAACATCTGAAAATCATTGCGGCTCACTTTTTGTAGCTGTAATCCACGAAACTGACAGATTATTTCATTCAAATAGTCGGTGCATATGTAAATCCGGAAAAAAAAATCTATAAAATCGTGTTTTCCCATCAGAGCAGACGTTGGTGGTTACATCGACTATGCGAATATGGGCAGTGTCGTCACGAAGCACGCTAGATTTTCATCAGTGAATTGATCACGTAACACGCATTCTACTTGATTATTTTGTTTAGTACCCAATGCAATGAACGTTGTTCATGCTCACGCGTTCAAGCGTTTGAACATGAACAGAACACGTTGAAATGCATCCCTGCTCAGGGGTGCCTTAGGAGGTCTCTGGTGGTCTCAGGGGGATTTTGGGGGTATTAGAGGTCATTTGGGAGATTCCAGGAGGACTCAGGGACGTTTCAGAGGAACTCAGGGGCATTCAAGCGGGTCATAGAGAGTTATAACGGTGTTTAGGGGGTCTCCAGATCGTCTCAGGGGATTCCATGGAGCTCCGGAAGGTCTCTGGGGCGCTTCAGGGGTGTTTCAGGGAGTCTCAGCGGGTTCCAAGGGGTCACAGGGGCGCTTCATTGGGTGTTTGGGTGTCTCAGGAGCGTTCCAGTGATCTCATGGACCTTTGAGCGGTTTCTGAGGCGTTCAAGGAGGTCGCATGACGGTTTCAGAGGATTCCAGGAGGTGACAGGGGTGATTGAAGGGCCTGAGGGAGGTTTAGTGTTTAGGTCTCAAGGGCGTTCCAAGGAGTGGCAGGGGAGTTTCAGAGGACTCAGGGGTTTCACGGGGTTTCCAGTGGGTTTCAGAGGAGTTCCAGGAGACGTCAGAGAAGTCCCAGGAGATGTCAAGGTCACTTCAGGGGGTCTCAAGAGCGTTTTAAGGGGTGTCAGGGGAGTTTCAGAGGGTATCAAGAGGTAGAAACGCCTCTGAATCCTGTAAAATCCCATTCTAACGCCCTCAAAATCCCCATGATCCATTTGAAATGCCACTGAAACTCCTTGCAGCACTCTTAACCAATTCTAAAACCCCCCGGAAACGACCCTGACAACCCCGCCCAAAAGGCTCCGGAAACGCCCTGAAACGCACCTGTAAACCCCTTGAAGTGACCCTGAAATGCTATCAAACGCCTCTTAAACCTCTCGAAATGCCCTTAAAACATTCCTGAAACCCTCTGAAATTTTCTGAAATGCCTTGCAACGGGCTGAACCCCCTCTCCCCCACCTGAATGTCCTCTAAAGGCTCCTGAGACCCCCGCTCCCTGAATCGCCCTTAAATCCCCTTGAAACGTTACTGAAACCCCCGTAGTACTACTAAAGCGAAAACTCTCGAAACACCCTTAACAGGCTCCTGAAATCCTATGAAACAACCCCTTGGAACGCCCCTGAAGCCCCTTAGAACCACCTTTTCTGGGCTCTCTGGAAACTTCTTGGAAACGTTGATCCGATCTCACAAACTAAGTTTCCTTAGTTGAGCCCTGACTTAATTTATGTATCAAATTTCTTCTTTTTATGCCCTTTTTAATGTATACACATTTTTTATGCATGCACACCGCGACCCATGACATAA
Organism: Aedes albopictus; assembly: GCF_035046485.1. Taxonomy (NCBI): domain Eukaryota; kingdom Metazoa; phylum Arthropoda; class Insecta; order Diptera; family Culicidae; genus Aedes; species Aedes albopictus. The sequence goes on from NC_085137.1 coordinate 415,317,864, forward strand.
AAATAGGTTTCAGTGCAATAAAATCAATGTACCTATCTCAAAACCAATGATATTTTGCAAAATTTTGCAGTGCATCGTTTTTATAGAAAATTATGCGTACATTTATAAAATTGAGTCGAAAAAAATTGAAAGCGTAATTAATATATTTTTAAAAATGCAGCATTCTTAAAAACATTATAACTTTTCTATTCATTATTTTTCCATTTACAAGATGCCCGCTACGTTATATCAAAAAATAAAAAAAATCAAAAAGGTTGTTTTTCTAGATAGTTGATTTTAAAGTTGTTTTTTTTTTTAAATAAAACACATATGGGTCATTCCATATAAAGTGACCGAGAAAATGTGAAAACTTGCAACCGACCATCACGGATTTGAACCAAATTTGGCTTTAGATGGTAAAAGAAAAAATCCAAATTTTGGTGCCGATCGGATCACCCCTCGGCCCGTGGCAGCACCCCTCGTTTTGGCCGATATGAAAATTATCCTCTCTTTCTTTTATTTTTATCATTGAAACGATTGCACATACATATTTTTGTTCTTCGGCTTTTTTAAAGGTAATCGTTCAGGGAATCCAGAAAAAAATATTATTTTTTCGATACAGTGTTGCCAGATATCATACGTATATTTTGATTTTAAAAATTTTGATTCCATCGTGTTTATCAGACGTTTTTCGATCGAAAAAGCTTAACTCCCCAAGGTAATTTGCGTCGTTCCTGAGATATAGCGTTTTTAAGAAAAAAAGATTCATTTTTTTTTTCATATAAAGTATAATATATAAAATCAGGTGCAGTTTATAAATCTCGCAAAAAAAAAACATTGTTCGATGCCATATACAGACGTTTTGTGTTGATTTGAACAATATCAAGTATAATAAAGATTAAAAAATGTAACAGTGTTGCCAGTTCATCAATTATGAGTCTATCGTAACGGACTAGCATAACCTGTTGATCTAAAAAAATGTATCTATTGAGATCATCAATTCTAAACAAATTTCATATATTTTAACATTAACTGAACGGAAGTGCTGCCAAATATGTAATATTTATAGTAGAAATCTGATTTTACTAGAACTTTAGTATGAAATCTAATTAACAAGCCAAGAGTATTTTTTTATTTAGGTTTAGTACATTTGGCAACATTGACGTAAAATATATTCAGGAAAACATTTGATGAGTGTATTTATAAGCAACAGTGCTGAAAATGTCACTTCGATATAACTACATTCAATGACCCACAGCTAATTTCAGAAGCTGAACCTGAATATATGGAATATGATAAAATATGAAGTATGATATCCTTTGGAATTAGATAATATTATATACTACGCATCGTCGCGCAACTGGTAGCTCAGACTTCAGTATTTTTATTTTTTATTCGAAGGTTCTACTCCTTATAAAAATCCCTGTAAAAATATCTTTTGATTGATTTTTACGGCAGTGTTGTCAAGTATGCTAGTATTTCGCGGAAACGCAAACAATAAGTGCGGGATGCTTAGTATTGCGTTTACTCTTACTGTGGATGCATCACCCCTATGAGGGGATCGCAGAATAATAGATCATGTGCTTTATTTTCCCGGGCAGAGAAGTGAAGAACAGTGTTGAGTATTGTGTTGTCTATTGATGTGATTGCAAAGTCTGATAGCAAATTGAAAACTAATTTTGATGTTGTGATATTGCAAATTTTGATAACTCAGGTTGTTGTCGTTTTGGTCGTTTTAACGGTTAAAACATCAAAAATGAGAGCAGAAAAATGTTCCTGTGACAGCAAATTGAAAACCATTCCTGCTATCGATGATAGCAAATTGATAACTGTTTTTGTTATCAGCGCAAGAAAAATGAAAAATCGTTAAATGTAGAGTTTTTTTCGGTTGATATCAAATCCTAAATGCAATAACACAGTTTAGATAGTTTATAAAAAGATTTAAAAACTATTGTAACACTAAATATTTATATTAATTCAAAATGACAGCAAACCGAAAGCAAAATTTGAAATCAAATTTAGTAAAGATAAAATGATATCAAAGTGTGATATCAATTTGTTGCTGAATACAAATCATGTTTTCGATTTGCTGTAATTTTGTTGGACTTTGCTCGGGTATGGTATGAGTTTTTGTTTGTTCTTCGTTGCCATTTCTGAGTGCAATGGATTAGTGGCGTTTGCTCCCTAAAGGGGTGATAACTACTTTTCATAGGCTTTTTTCGCATGGAAAAGAGATCGATTGTACGCGAAGGTTAATTCCGATAAATCAAACCGATTATTCGATCAATTATAGGTAACTCCCAGATCGACAATGTATAGTATCATATTAAGGATCGGTATATTCGCCTCACTCCATTCATATTCACTCCTTTTTGTGGGAAGCCCATGCGCAAGTTGCTTGACATGGATAGTCGTTGCCGTTCGTCGCAGTTTTGATCGCAAGCGAATGAATGAATGGCGAATGGTGAAGAATGCTGGTGAGTGATCGAAGTGGCTGCTGTCGTCGCTGACATGCAAACACACAAACTTAAGCGACAATCGTTCGCTGCGATTAACCATGGAGTAGCAATCATGAATTGTGTTGCCATCTATGCTCATACTCAGTGTTGCCAAATGTGCTCGATATGTATCAAAAAACAGAAATCATTTGTTTTTATTCTGTGTTATCTATTTACGAAAGCTTTCGTGTAAATTTGATGTTTACAATAAAAATGGCATGTGTGGCAACACTTCCATCTGCAACATTATTGAAATGAATAAAATAACAATTGAAATGAATTTCACAATAGATACATTTTATAAATTTTAACAATTTATCCTCATCTTTTCCAATAAACCAATTTTTTTATTGCTAACTATCAAACTAACAAAAACTGCCAATTATCGGGTCATTTTGTCAGATAGACCATAAACAAGAAAACACAGACAAACAGACGTAAAATTGGAAAAATTTCCATAGACCACGGTTTTAACGATTTTTTTTTAACCTTTATAGTTGTAGCTTTCACAACCAGAGGTGCGCGCATCGTTTTTATAAGCGTTTGGCGTTTCACACTAGTGCCTTCTGTTGACGATATTGCACAATGCAGTGTATCGTGAAACATTTCCACCAGTTGATGGTAGTGTGAACTAGGCGATTGATTTTCACGAAAATTATTCTAGGTGTTACGTCTGTATGTCTGTGAAGAAAAGGTCAACAACAAGGTCGTTAGAGAAGATGTGTATTGTTTTTATCTTGCTCACACATCTTGCAGCACACATGGTGCAATTTTTCAGAATAACCAGTACATTGTCTAACAATTGAAGGTTAGGTTTCATGTTATAATAAAAAAGGTAAACTGGCAACACTGTCACATTTTTTAAAATCCTTTTTATACTCGATATTGTTCAAATCAGCACAAAACGTCTTTATATGGCATCGAACAATGTTTTTTTTACGAAATTTATAAACTGCACCTGATTTTATATGATACTTTATATGAAAAAAAAATAATATTTTTTTCTTAAAAACTCTCTCTCTCTCTCTTCTTGGCGTAACGTCCTCATTGGGACAAAGCCTGCTTCTCAGCTTAGTGTTCTATGAGCACTTCCACAGTTATTAACTGAGAGCTTCCTCTGCCAATGACCATTTTGCATGCGTATATCGTGTGGCAGGCACGAAGATACTCTATGCCCAAGGAAGTCAAGGAAATTTCCTTTACGAAAAGATCCTGGACCGACCGGGAATCGAACCCGTCACCCTCAGCATGGTCATGCTGAATACCCGTGCGTTTACCGCCTCGGCTATATGGGCCCTATACTCTATATCTCAGGAATGACGCAAATCACCTTGGGGAGTTAAGCTTTTTCGATTGAAAAACGTCTGATAAACACGATGGAATCAAAATTTTTAAAATCAAAATATATGTATTTTGAGAAAACCCGATTTTTAGTTTTAAAATTGAAAAATATACGTATGATATCTGGCAACACTGTATCGAAAAAATAATATTTTTTTCTGGATTCCCTGAGCGATTTCCTTCAAAAAAAGCCGAAGGTCAAAAATGTGCATGTGCAATCGTTTCAATGATAAAAATAAAAGAAAGAGAGGATAATTTTCAAATTGGCGAAAACGAGGGGTGCTGCCACGGTCAGAGGGGTGACCCGATCGGCACCAAAATTTGGATTTTTTTCTTTTACCATCTTAACAAATGTTTCAGCTAAATTTGGTTAAAATCCGTGATGGTCGATTGCAAGCGGTCGGTCACTTGGCGTGGAATGACCAAGATGAAGAAATATAGATTTTTGCTTCGGCTTTTCTGAAAAGTAACGAACTGATCTTTAAAATTGCTTATGCAAAATTAAAGTTGATTGGTTTTACTTTTTTCAACTTTCCTGTCATAATACTATTTTAGTTTTGAGTAGTCGTCTGTGTTCTTATGGTAATGAGCAACACTTCAACCTTTTTTTACGTATATCCATGGCTGATCGAAAATTATTTCTACCGTGCAAGCAATGACTAAACTAGACGGTTTTATATTTAAAAAAAATCTAAGCCAAGTGTTAAAAAAATATAAAAGTGTTAAGTTTTGTCATTGCTCTTACGGTAGAAAATATTTTCGATCAAGAAAGGGTGGACGTAAAATAAGGTTGAAGTGTATACTGACTGACTATAATTAGGCAATCCTATGACCAAGAAACGACTTATGCCCACAAACTTCAAAAGAAAAACAAATAAAATAGCAAAGCTAATAGCTCCACATAAGCGGAAATTACACAATCAAGAGCACTTCCATGCATGTTATCGGTCAAGCTTCACCACCCATTGACCAACAAAAGCCAACGTAGCGCCACTTGCCAAAGCTAATCGACCGACTGACTGACCAGACCACATCCAATCTCTAGTCACCCAACACTAAAGTTACAACATCGATAGTTTCGCGTGCTCGCCGCGCTATGACACTTTCTTCTGCACCGTCATAGTCGGCAAACGGCGGCGGTTGTACAGAGATGTAAATTTTGGGCTCTTGTTTGGAGTACCTTTCAAGCAGCCAGCCCGAAGTCGTTGAGCACCATCAGCAACCAAGGTGGAAGGGAAGCCGTCACTAGAGCTTTCGACACAGATTAAAATTGGACAATGTAACAAAGTAGGAAGTATAAACAAAATATCGGTTAGTAAGAGCATTGTGGTACGCGGTAGCTAATTGAAATGTCCCATGAGTCAACTTATAATGGAGAAAAAAATGAGCGAATTCAACTCCACGGATACCTACCGTGAAATAGGGGAAAATTAAGTAATGCTTAATAAATGCTTTCAAGTGCTTTAAACGAAATTCATAACTTAGTCTGATCGAGTTCTTCAAATATTGAATTTTTGGAAAAGCATTCAATATTTTTAAATAAAATGTTCAATTCACCTACAATTTACGGTAAAAAAAAAAACAATTGGAGACATTTGAGGGACAATAAAGCCCAATTTACGCATGTATGTACTAACTCCAAGGGATATGCTGAGAAAGTAAAAGCAGCGTCCAAATTGGGTCATAATTGATGTACCCGCCATGTGAGAAACACAGGTTTATGCATTCAAATTGCGATTATGTACCGACCGCTTGCTGATGGAACGCTCTAGCAGAAACGAAGGTAGGGCAATGACAATGCTAAAAAATGTGAGCATTTCTAGCGACAAGGTACGATATTGGATCAGTTTCAAAGTCAAGTGCCGATTGTCACCACCTGGTTTGCCGTTTCGAATAGGCAGCTGAACAAATGCACAATTAAAGTGGAAAATTAAGACTAGTATCAAGTGGGCTGGAAAACGGTGAGTCGATAAAAAGAGCGATGTTCGGAAACAATCAGCGTCGATAAAAATTCACTGCATACTCTTGGATTGAACTGCTGGAAGAGTTTCCGGAACAGTACAGGAGCATTCCTCATTGCTCTCCAGTCCCCAGGATTTATGGCGGGTACCCCGGTCAGGAACGCTGAACCCAGCCAAGCTATTGAATAAGATGCTAAATCGGAGGCGATAAGCGTACACATTACATGCGGTTAAATGGAAGCATGTACGCATATAGCCTGAACTTTAGCATCCTGTTCTACATCACATATGACTGAAATTAAAAGTTTGGAGAATCCTCCAAAGGAAGGAAAATCTTAAGATTTCATTACGGTATTTGTGCAGGAACAAAATGCTAGAAAAATTTAGGATGAAACTGCTGAAGGATTACCCGCAAGGCAGGTCTGAAGGATTCCTAAGAAGAAAGCTGTAAATTTCTGGGAGAAAGCCTTGCTGGAGTTTCTCTGAGGAAATTTCCAAGAGTTCCGAGTTCTGTGTTCCTCTAGGAGACCTTTCTGGGGATTCCTCTAGAAGTTCCTGCTGGGCGTGAAGAACCAGCATAGGCGTTCAAATTCAACAAAATAAAAAGATAAAAAAATTTCTCCTGCGAATGTCCCCAGGAGTTCCTTCTGGGGATTTCTCCACAATTTTCTTTGTGGATTTCTCCAGAAGTTTCTTCTGGGGATACCACCATGAGTTCTTTTAAGGGAGTTTCCTCCGGACATTCCTCCAAAAATTCGCGCTAGGAATTCCTCCAGGAGTTACCTCTGGAGATTCCTCAAGAAGTCCCTCTGGGGGTTCCTCCAAAATTTTATCGGGGTTCTTCCAGAAATTCCTCCGGGGCTTCCTCCAGAAATTCTTCCGGCGATTTCTCCACGGGTATCCTCTCAAGATTCCTCCAGGGGTTTCCTCTGTGGATTTTTCCTGGGCTTCCGTCTACGGGTTCCTTCAGGGTTCAAAAGAATTCACCTGGTGATTCTTCCACAGATTTCAGGAGCTCCCTTTTGGGATTTCTTCAGTGTTTGTTTCTAGGGATTCTTCCAAGGGTTTCCTCTGAGAATTTTTCAGGAGATTTCTTCTGGAAATTACCTCAGAAGTTCCCTCGGATAACTCTTCCAGAGGTTCGCTTTGGGGATTCCTCCAGAACTTACCTAAAAAAATTATCGCCATGAAATTCTCCATGCACTCCTCCAGAAATTCCTCCCGAGATTCCTCCATGAATTCCTCCAAGGATTCCTCCAGAAATTGCTCTGGGAATTTTTCCAAGAATTCTTCCAGGGATTATTACAGTAATTCCTCCAATAATTTCTGAGTTCCTCCGGAAATTCCTCCGGAGTTTCCTCCAGGAATCCGGGGATTATTCTGGGATTACTAAGTAGGCTCCTCCAGGGATTCCCTCTGGGGACTCATCCAGGGTTTCTTTATGGGGATGCCTCTAGGATTTTCTCCCTGGGAGTTCCTCCATAAATTCCTCTGGGAATTCCCTCACATATTCTCTGAGGATTCAACCAGAGGTAACCTAAATTACAGTTGCCACAAAATCATCAATGAACTCCTTTAAGGATTCTTTCAACAATTTTTTCCGATTCTTGCAGGAATTCCTCCAAAGAATTCACCAGGACTTCTTTCAAAGATGTTTCTAGGAATTCCTTTGGGAATTTCTCCAAGAATTCCTCCGGGGATTCCTTCAGAAATTCCTCTGGCAATTCCTTCAAGAATTTCTTCGGGAATTTGTTTAGGAATTCTTCTGGAGATTCACGAGGGAATTTGTTCAGGAATCCCAGTAGGAACCCCTTTCGGAGATTTCCTCAGGATACTTGATACTTGATGGGCTACAACTCGTAGCGGTGAGTCTACGCCGAATGAAGTATCCGCCTCCACTTGCCTCGGGGGGCCTTCCAGTCGCCCTGAACGTTTAGAGTCCTTAGGTCCTCCTCAACTGCAAAAAGCCAACGTGTGCGCGGCCTTCCATGAAGCCGACGACTCCTTCCTGGTTCTCTGCTGAATATAATTTTAGCTTGTAGTTCCTCCGGCATACGAGCTACGTGTCCAGCCCACCACAGCCTGCCGTGTTGTATTCGCTTCACTATATCCATCTCTTTATATACCTGGTACAATTCGTAGTTCATGCGACGCCGCCAGATGCCGTCCTCCAGTTTACCTCCGAGTATTGTTCGCAGCACTTTACGTTCGAAGACTCCAAAAGCTCTCCGATCAACTTCTTTCAACGTCCACGTTTCATGACCGTATAAAGTGACCGGAAGAATCAGAGACTTGTACAACGCGAGTTTTGTCTTCGTTTGCAGCCTGCGGGACTTCAGTTGGTTTCGCAGACCGAAGAAGACCCGATTCGCAGCCGCAATCCGTCTTTTCCCCTCCCGGGTAACATCATTATTGCACGTCACTAGAGTACCAAGATAAACAAATTCATCCACAATCATCCACAATTTTCCCCACCTAGCACCACTTCAACACCACTACCACGGCCGGAGCGACATTGACCACCAACAATCATGTACTTAGTCTTTTAATTAATTAACATCACAATCGTAAGTCCAATCCTCGCAGTCTCCCTCTTAAAAGGTACGAACGCCTCTTCCACGGCCCGACGGTCGATTCCGATGATGTCGATATCGTCCGCGAAGCCCAGGAGCATATGCGACTTCGTGACAATGGTTTCGCTCCTGTGTACACCAGCAGGGTACGAAAAACGGATCACGCCGAAAAACAAACGCTTTGTCCTAAGCGGTGCATGTGGGTAACAAAGGCGCTCCGCAACAAACGCATGTCAGGCGATGAGAGCAATAAAACAAACATCGCATGCCGTGCGTGTGCTGATATTTCGGCTTTTCTGCTGAAATTTTCGACCCACATTATCGAATTCATAAACATTTGGACGAAATAGGACTCTTGCAAACCTCAGAGTCTAGTTTCAGTTGTAAAACAATGCGAAAATCACGATGTGAATAGAACGAGACAAATATTTCTACCTTTTTTGTTGTGAACAAACTTGGGAGCGATTTTGTCATTATCTGCTAACGAAAAAACAAAGCGTTGTTGCCGTGCCTTCTTTGTTGTCTATTTTTCGCTTGCGTTGGCATATTTTGCGTACACTGCACACCAGCTCTCCTTCCAGCGCTATGTTGAACAGTAAGTTCGAAAGAGCATCGTCCTGCTTCAGTCCGTCAAAGGTTACGAACGATGACGAAATTTCGTCCGCAACCCGTACACTTGATAATCCTTTGGGGATTCCCTCAGAAATTTATCCTGAAGTTCCTTAAGGTATTTTCTCCAGGAATTCTTCAGGGGATTACCCCGTAGGAATCCCTAGATGAATCCATGGTAAATTTCTCGGAAGAATCATCGGAGAAATTCCTGGAGAAATCCTCAACGGCCTCATTCATGCACTGTACGGGGCATTTCTAAGCAGAATGCTGCACAACGGTGCCTTGTCCAACCCCATCTGGGTCGTCGCCGGAGTAAGGCAAGGATGTATACTATCGCCGCTACTGTTCCTCATCGTAATCGACAGGATCTTGGTAGGTGCGATTGATCGTGAAACAAATCTTGGGTTGCTGTGGCAGTCCATTACCATGGAACACCTAAATGACCTCGTACTGACTGATGGCGTTCCTCTCCTAGCTCAACGGCGCTCTTATATGCAGAGTTTGCTCAATGATCTTGCCAATCGCTCCTCGGCGGCAGGTCATCAACCTCAACAAGACCAAATCGTTAGATGTAAACACGGTCAACCCTTCCAGCTTTACGGTAGCAGAGGAGAATATTGAAAGCTTCCAATATCTTAGTAGCAAAATGGCGGCTCCAAGATCGTCATAGGTACACGGATCAAGAAGGCGAGGGCAACTTTTGCGAGTTCAAGAAGGGTATGGAAAAACAATCGGATTAGTCGACGCACTAAAATCCGAATTTTGAACTCCAACGTGAAATGTGTGCTGCTCTGCGCCAATGAAACCTGGTGTGTATCAGTGGAGAACACTCAACGGCTGCAGGTCGTCGTCAATAAATGTCTGCGGTATATCATTCGCGCATGGTGGCCTCACCATTGGATATCCAACGTTGAGCTCCATCGTCGATGTCATCATAAGCTATAGCGACAGAAACACTCTGCGCAGGGGTGGAAACGAAATCAGCCAGCAAGCGTCATTATTTTGTCAACTTGTATCGAATATTTGAAAGCTTGCAATGAAAATGCAGTATAGAGGTACTCACTTTGCCCACCCTGTTCATAATGTCACTTACCACTAAATTGCATTTTTAACATCTAATTAAACGCTCAAACCAGCTAAGCATTTTAGTGCGCGATTATATTTTTTACCTATTCTTACTGTTCATTGGCGCAGTGACCACTTTCTTCACAGCGAGCACGTAGCCTGAACTCGGATTTCGAGTACCCAAAGGTGAGAGAGGAGAGTTTCTCTAAGAGGCATATACTCGTTACTTGTACGGTAAATTTATGGAAAAAATGCTCAAAGATATTAGAATTTCAAATGCAGGATTACACAACGAGTTTGATAACAATCGAAACAATGGACAAATTTGTACCCCATAATTTGAGATTCATTCAATTAGGTTTCTCAAACGCCCACCAGTTGATCCCCCGCACCACGCAGCAGCAGCGTCACGATCTCGTCCACACACGTAATGTCGTTGTCGTCTGCTGGCATGATCCGCATGCTGGTGAAAGTACCTATATCTACCTGCTAGTGGCACACACGTTCGCGCGCCAAGCCTTGTCCGTCCTTTCCTCGTATGACTATGTATCAACAACTGACCACGCGGTTTTTGCCAGGTGTGCGGACTGCGGAGAGAAAGAAATGAACATGTTTGGAAATTATTGGAATGCTTCTTTGCGCTTCGCTCACCACCAGGCATTTGCATGAGGCGCGCGAGCGTGTTTGCGTGCCGAATGCTGTTTGCGCGGACTGGCCACTGACTGTACGGTAGAGGATCCAGCCCGTGCACTCACTCTCTCCGTGAGGCGGATTTTCTTTGGCTGGGCCTATGCTAACCACAGAGGTTCATTGTGCTTGGAGATTTTTGTTTGCTCTGGAAGAATTGCGGTCGGTTGGCACCAGGGGTTTTTATGTCATGTTTGGGTAGCCACAGCCATTGAATAAAAAAAATCAGTAATTGTACAGCTAAGGGCCGATTTCTTCACCTCGGCTTAACCGGTAAGCCAGGCTTACCCATATAGTTAAACCTGGTTTAAGCCAAGGTGAAGAAATCGGCCCTAAGTGCTATTTATATAAATAATTATTGCGTAAACGTGCACAAGTTGTTTTAGTCCAAGAACCTTTTATCTAGGTAACCTTGCAAGCCTGGTGTTTGCTACTTTCAGTAAAATTGAAATGTCAAACCCACGTGTCATGCCTCGAGCATGTGTGCTTGTCAGAAAACGCTTTTGGTTACTCTTGTCTCTAAACTGGCAACCAAATGGCTACCGTAATATGGGAGGGGGATAGTTTATCAACGGGAGAAGTTGATCACTACAGGATCTACGTCTCTACACGGCTGATGACACTATTATTCTGTCTCAATGGAATAACTTTTGACGTAAATCATGTGTGTACCACGCAGAAAAATATATATTAAAGTCAAAAATAAACGACTTTGAAATAAATAAAAATAATCATTGATCCACGGCCTAAGTGCAATTTTCATTGAATCAATAACACTAAGTATTAGCTTCAAAGTACTTTTGTTTTTTGTTTCTAAGTCTAGCTCTCGTGAGCCTGATTGTAAATTCAAAGTGAATAATATTTGATTCAAATACTTAATTTCATTGAAACAAATATATTACTGCTTTATTTTAAAAAATATTTATTTTTGAATCAAAAAACACATATTTTAGAATCAAAAACAAATTTTATTTGTTTTGAAAATAGTATTATTATTAATAATATTATAGTAATATTATAATCCAATAAAAACAAGGAGCAACATTTACTATATTTAAATAATTTATTACATCAAATCTCTACATTATATTTGCTGATATGCAAGAAAATCGCTGTGCAGCTGTTGCAACGGGTGGCGTTGGTGTAGGCGTCGAAGTTGAAGAAGCTCGGCGGAAGATTCTGTTCAATAAAAAGAGTTGCGTTAGTAAACATATTTATTCCTACGGAAACCAACAGGTGCTTACCAGATCCTTTCTCTATCCGCTGATGCCGTTCTTCACCCATTCAGCTAAAAACGACTCTGTTATCTGGAAAGAATGATATGATTTTTAGAGTAATATAATATGTTTTTTGAATTTATTGTACTTACCTGTAAAGGCTCCTACAAAATCATCCGGCAAACCAAAGATTATAATAACTTCAACGCATGCTTCAACGTTTTGAAATCTTCCGGGCTGAACGTTTTAACTACGATTTCTCGATTTTTCGTTTTCTGACAGCAATGACAAAATGGTGACAGAAAAACTCGTGCGGTCCATTTCAAAGTAGTTATGTTTTCAAATCAAATACAAAACGACTTTGTTTCTAAAACAATAATTTTAGATTCAAAGTTGTCTAGTATTTGAATTAAATATATATTTGCTTTGATTCAATAAAAGTAATGAATTTGAATCAAAGTAGTAATGCATTTGATTCTAATATGCGACTTTTTTCTGCGTGACCTAGATATATTTGAAGAATTATTGAAGGTTTTTATGTCAATTGAGTTGATTTTACATAAAAATATCGACTATTTAGTTGTGTATTGAAACTCGGTGAAAATATTGTCATTCAAAAAAATCGCCAACGCTTTGTATATCAGATGACTCACAAAACACTTTTATTCATTCTTGGTAGGCTAATTGAACATAGCTTTGCGTTAAATTGATGTTAACATACAAGATTTATTTGAAAATAGCATATTTTTGCGGAAGTAAGACGAGTTTTCAAGAAATTGCTTACCCTTAGGCGTTTAATGTGGGCCATTCTGTAACTTACTAAACTTTATTTTATTTTATTTATTTTATACAGAATACAACAGTTGTAAGTTTTTTAAAAACGTATTCAGATTCAGCATCATTAAATTTAGTCTGTTCAATAATTTTCCAATTTTAGAATGTTATGTCATTGGTTGATCAACTTCACCCCGGTTTGAAAATTTTAAAATTTAGCCATTTGAACTTTTTTTGAAAAAAGGAGCAGTTTCTTGTAAGAATTTTGTTTACGGAACTTGATACAGGTCTACTCAGTATATGTTTTGAAAATAGTAGTTCGAAACCATATGCATTGAACCTGATTTTATTGGAAAAAATAGAGGCAAAGTGATCAACTTCCCCCAGATTACGGTACCACAGATGTATGTGCTATCCCAATAGGTTTATCTGCTGGAAACTACAACAGAAAATACGTTTATTGTATGGTTTATTTACCGCAATACTAAAAAGAGTCCATGAAGGGTTCCCGGGAGTAATCTCTGAAGGAATCTCGACAGATTTCCCTAATGAAATTTCTAAAATAAATCTAGGCGTAATCCCAGGAAAATTCTTAACAGAAGTGCTTTTGAATATTCTGGGGGAATCCCGGGAGAATTCTTTGAAATAATACTGAAGGAACCCCTAAAGGAATGCCTGGTGGAATTAAAAAAAAAATGTGTAGGAATCCTGGGAAATCTCTGAAGAAATCGCGGAAGGGATCTTCTTTTTCTTCTTCTTTACGGCTCTACGTCCTCACTGGGACTTGGACTACCTCGCTTCAACTTAGTGTTCTTTAAGCACTTCCACAGTAATAATTGAAGGGCTTTCTTTGCCTGCCATTGGATAAATTTGTATATTGAAAGGCAAACACTATGATACACTATGCCCAAGGAGTCAAGAAAATTTTCCCGACCGGAACGGGAATCGAACCCGCCATCTCCGGATTGGCTATCCATAGCCTTAACCACTAGGCTAACTAGAGACCCCAGATCCCGGAAGGGATCATTTAAAAAATTTCGGAAGAAATTCCAAATAAATCCTGGAAGTTGTGGAAGAATCCATAGAGGAGTCTCTGAAGTAATCCTGGGAAAAATGTCTAAGAGAATCCCGGAAGGAATCTCTGAAAAGATCCCTGATGGAATAGTTGAATGAATCTTGAAAGGTATTCTGAAAAATATTGGGATAAATTCAAAAAGGAAACCATGTAAGAATCTATGCAGGAATCACGGAAGAAATCTCTGAAAGGATCCAGGACAAATCACTGAATAATTGTTGAGAGAAATTCTTGAATGATGGCAGAAGATATCCCGATAGAAATCAAAGATTGAATCTCGATTAAAAGCTAGAGAGGAATCTCTAAAGAAAACTGGGGAAAAAACAACGAAATAATCCTAGGAGGACTTCCTGGAGTAAGCCGGCGATTAATCTCTAGATCTAGATGAATCCCGGGAGAAAACGCAGTAAGAAACCTGAAGCAACCCCTGTTGCAGTCCTGGGAATAATCCGTGAAAGAATCCCAGAAGAGATCCAGGCATCAAAAAAGGAAACTCCGAACGAATTTCTCGAGAATCATTTGACAGCATCCTGAAGTAAGTCCTAAGTTTCTGGAGAAATCTCCGAAAAAAAAACGAGAAGGGTCAAGGAATGAGTCCCAGATTATGTCACTGAGATCCCGGAAAAAAATGACGTAAGAAAGCTACAGTGTATCAAACAATTGTCCGTACAGCAAATTTTTGGTCAAAATAATTTTTCATTCAAATGTTTATAACTTTTTTATACGTCAATCGAAAACGCTGAAATTTTGACCAATCATAAATCATATATTAATGCTCCATTGGTAAAATTTTGAGCGAGATCGATTAAGTTTTCTGATAGTTATAGAACTTTTAGTAAAACTTATAAGATTTTTGAACACATTTTTAAAACATTATATCTGAATATGTACTCGATGAAACTTTTTCAATTGTTTTTGTGTTACAGCATAAACCTAAGGCTTTCATATGCAGCTATGTTTGAGGTTTTATATTTACTACAAAAAATATGAAAAATGTGCTTATGTAGTCGACGATATTAAAAAAATTACCATATTTTGCACATATAATGTGCCAAACGTTTTCCACCAATAAAAGTGTATTAACTGAACGAAAAATGCATAGGACCTACTCTTCACATGTAGTTTAGTAGGTCCTGTATAAAAATATTACATTAAGAAAGTTTAAAAAAGTTGAAAACACTTGGCACTTTTATTGATCAAAATATGATAAATTTCCAAATTATACTCTGAATATATACAGATTTTTCATATTTTTTGTAGTGAATGTAAAACCTCAAACGTAGCTGCATATGAAAGCCTTAGGTTTATGCTGTAACACAAAAAAAAAAAGAAAAAGTTTCATCGAGTACACATTCAGATATAATGTTCTAAAAATGTGTTCAAAAATCTTAAAAGTTTTACTAAAAGTCCTATAACTTTCAGAAAACTCATTCGATCTTGCTCAAAATTTTACCAATGCAGCTTCAGTATATGGTTTATGATTGGTCAGAATTTCAGCGTTTTTGATTGACGTATAAAAAAGTTTTAAACATTTGAAAAATTTTTTTAACCTAAAAATTGCTGTACGGACAATTGTTTGATACACTGTATAAAAGAATGTGTGGAGAAATCAATGATAATCCCTGGAGCAAGAAATCAAAGGAGGTATTTCTGATAGAATCCCTGGAGGAATCCTTGGTGGAAACTCATTGGAAATTAATCAAGAAATCTCTGGAAAAATCCCCAAAGAAATCATATTAGAAATCAAATAAGAAACCCCGGAATAAATGTTTGAAGCAATCCCGGACAATATCCAAATGGAAATGTATGGCTTCGTGGTCGTGCGGATAGTTCTACCGAACATTTAGTTGCATCATACTGAGGGATAAAAAAATGTTTGAAAGAATGACGGAAGGGGTCCCGAAACAAATCCCAGGAGCGATGTTGGAACGTTGGAAGAAACCCCGGTATAAATATTTTAAGGAATCTCTGGATGAGTCCATGAAAGAATCCCTATCGCTAGGAAGGACTAAAAGAAATCCAGCAAAAAACAAATGATGGAATTCCGGGAGGTGTCAGTGACGGAATTCTGGGAAAAATCTCTGAAGGAAACCCGTAAGAAAACCCTGAAGGAATCCCGGGGAAATGGACGACTCCTGGAGGAATCCCAGTAGGAATCCTGAGAGAAATCCCTAACGGAATCCCAGGTGGAATCAAAGAAGTATTCTCAGGAGGAACCTATGAGAGAATCCCGGGAGGACCTAACTAACAATCGTAAGCCACAAACAAGCGTGCACGCTGAATTGTTGCTTTATAATAGTACGGATAGATGAACTATAATTATACTGTATACATTGTATCGATATTCACAAAGATACCCAAGTAACCAGTAAGCATTTAAAATAGCACTCCTGCAGCATTATGGTTGCCCTTATGACAAGGCATTTAATGCTAATTGGCCGTATATATACCTATTTATAGTGCTAGTCAACAGCAGGTTTTAGCAAAATAACGGGCTGTCTGAGTGCAACACCTTCAGGAACGTCATATCAAAATGTCAAAGAAGCATAACGCCTCGTCGAGCAAAACAAAACAAAAAAAGATTTACGTCTGCTTCTCGCTCCTTCGACGTTCCGCTTCCTCTACACTCCAGCTGATTTAGGTGGCACTTTTTGCTTGTTTTGGTGTTATCGGGGTTTGAACATACGGTCCGGTGATTATTCAATCATGTTTTCTGATCAAGCTACTGCTCCACGCTCCAGGATACGCTGCAGTTGGTGCGATGACGTGCGCTAATTTTTATGCCCAATATAAAGAATGGTTGGGAATCAACTTCAGTTCCGACACCCAAAATATGTTTTCAAAGAGAAATTACATTGTGTAGAGCGTTTTCATTCCTTCTTCCATCAATTATGATTCCCTCTATAGAATAATTTTATGATCCGCCGAAGATCCATCTATTTGGTACACATTTTCCGACAAAATTACGTGGGGTAATTTCTCGATAGCGATGTTCCCAATCCAAACCAGCTGCAGCAATATTTGCTTCGGAGCTTTTGGACGAATAAGGGAAAAACGAATAAGCAACTCAGATGCCTAAATTTGTCAACAGAGGCATAGATTCTGTAAGAGAGTGGCAGCATGTGCTATCAAATGCATAACATATCTCCCATACTCTTTGCTCTTAGCATTTGTAGAGCAGTTGAAAAGCATTCGGATTGCTTCCAAGCGAAAACACCTCAAGCATTTGAAATGCTAATTACCAGCTGACTGCTACTGCTTTCGAACTGCTTATATAGGGCAGCAAGCAGTTCAAATGCTTAATACAGTCTGCTGTACGGCTTATTCAAATGCTTAGTGGTTACCTGGGTAATTTAAAGCTATTTTCAAAAGTTTAATAAGATTTCTTTTGCTTCTTATTAAGTTTTTATATAAATTAGCACCTTTATCTGTATAACGTGTTTTTCACAAGTCAAATAAGTGCTTTCGTTTTATCATACTTCGACTCAGAGTACAGGAAGAAAAACACATGCTTTTTACTAAACAGCAGCTGAATTAATGTGTTGTTCAGTTGTTAACCATAATGTCCTGAGCTAATTAACCACTGCTGAATTAGGAGCCGAAGTGTGATCACTATTTAGCCACGGAAAGTTCATGTTTTAATTTGAGTGCTTCATTTCATCATCTCTGGAATGGCACAGATAGGAAGGCATGCGGTTGGCAATCGAAAGGTGTCGAGTTCGAATCTTAATTTAAGTAAATTAATGTGTAGTTATTATTTCATAATAGTTATTCATACCATAAGTGTCAATCATAAACTCTAGCGGGAATTGAAAAAAATGTTGCATTTTATTTATTTTGAATAATTTTTACCGACGCTGAATAACAGCTTTACTATATATTTGTGAAACGCTTGAACCGACAAACAGTTCAGTTGGTACAACACTATGCTTTATATTTTCTCCAAATTTGTTTGAACAAAATCCGAGTAAAGGTTGTACAGTCGAGTCTCCTATTAAACGCTGCCACCGACTTTACACCCACCGCAGTTTCTCAGCCGTCTTGCATCCAATCCAGCTGATTTTTCTTTGTTTTCCCCTGACATTAATTAATTTTGAAAATCATAACTCAAGAACGAAGCATCATAGAAAATGAAAGCAAATGTTCTCAGAAACCCAAAAAAAAATGAACCGGAAAAAGTTTTCCACAAAATTTCCCACAGCTGTAAAAATTCGTAAAGAAAAGCCGGTAAAACAATGCCCGAACTCGTGGAAAATTTTCAAAAATAATTTTTTTGATAAGGTTATTTCATAAGGTTTAATCGCTGAAATTTTTGGAATGCACTTTTTTTTCGTTTTTGAGTTATGGCCAATTTTGTTGAAAAATGTCCTAATGTATCATACAAGCCTTTTCTTTGAAAAATTATAACTCAAAAACGAAGCATCGTAGAAACAAAGTTTTTGATGAAAATGAAAGCAAATTTTCTCAGGAATCAAAAACAAATATAAAGTGACAAAAGTTTTCCACAAAATTTTCCACAGTTGAGAAAATTCAAAAAGAAAAGCCGAAAAAACTATTCCCGAACTCGTCGAAAATTTTCAAAAAAAAATTTTTGAGAAGGTAATTTCATAAGCTTTGATCGCTGCAATTTTTGGAATGAAATTTGTTTTTTCTTTCTTGAGTTATGGTCAATTTTGTGAAAAATAACCATGTACGCATATATTACATGATCATTTTTCACATAATTGGCCATAACTCAAGAACAAGAAACAAGTGCATTCCAAGAATTTCAGCCATCAAAGCTTATGAAACTACCTTCTAAAAAATATTTTTTAAATATTTCCCGCGAGTTCTGGCATAGTTTTTCCAACTTTTTTATGAATTTCCTCAACGGTGGAGAATTTTGTGGAAAACTTTCTCCTTTTTATATATTTTTTTTTTTGTTGATTGCTGAGAAAATTTACTTTCATTTTCTAAAAAAAAAACTTTGTTTCTACGATGCTTCGTTCGTGAGTTATGATTTTTCAAACAAAAGGCTTATATGACACATTTGGAGATTATTCAACAAAATTGACCATAACTCAAAAAACGAAAAAAAAGTGCATTCCAAAAATTTCAGCGATTAAAGCTTATGGGATAACCTTCTCAAAATATTTTTTGATATTTTATTACGAGTTCGGGCATTGTTTTTCCGGCTTTTTACGAATTTTCTCAACTGTGGAAAACTTTTTCCGATTCATATTTTTTTTTTCTGAGAAAATTTGCTTTTTTTTTAAAAAAAACTTTGTTCCTATGATGCTTCGTTCTTGAGTTATGATTTTTCAAAGTTAGTAGTGTCAGGGGAAAACAAAGAATTTCCACTCGAGTTTTCCGGAAAAAATAAGCGACCCTGAATTTTGCTCAATTTTTTTTGTTCATATATCCATGAGCCCTGCCTGTGGAAAAAGTTTCATGAAAATTTGAGATCCTTCGGCCCAATTCCGTACGGTAATAAAAAAAATACCCATATGATGACATCTTTTTATTTAAATTCAAATTTGTATCATGTCATGTTATAATTTTGATCTGATCATCAGGCTTGATAATCCTCCTCAAAATCAAAAGAGTTTTGCAACATGCTCTAGAGCGGTGTTTTGCATTTGCCTCGTCGCGAGGGAGCGAACGAACCCCAAACAGAGAGGCAATAAAAACTGAGCGAGGAAGAGGGGAACGAAAAAAGAGCCGATGATTATTTTGGGTTTTTGAGTGCGATTTTCGACTCGAGAGTCTTTCTTTGTATGGGAGTGGAACTCGCGAGAGCTTTTTGAGTGTTAGTGGACGTGAGAAACACAACAAGCAATTATGAGTGTTGGACGAACTCCTCGCTGCGCGGCAAGCTCGCGCTCGGGGCTGTTGAGGATTTGCGTTGTGATTTCTGAGTTTTATTTTCACTCCTCAGAAAATCGCCAAAATCGCTTACTCATTTTCTCGCGAGGGAGTTTCTGTCAAGCCTGCTGATCATAACAAAAAAAAAGTTGTTTTCTTGATAATATCCGCGAACTTTTTCTTACAATGTTAGTTATCATAACATCATTCTGCATCTAGTTTATAGCATACAATCGATTCTCTTATTAGGGCTTGGTGGTCTAGTGGCTACCGCTTCTGATTCATATGCAGAAGGTTCTGGGTTCAATCCTTGGCCCGTCCCTTTCCTCCTACTTTGTATCTTTCTATATACTTTCTCCCTTCTCTATACATATACAACTCATGTAGTGTATACTCATATGTTCATAGCTATCGGTAGAACAGAAACGCGTTGAAAAAACTGTTTCCCTTCCTTCCCAACTTTCAGAGCACAGTGTCTCAATCCTATTAGATAACGCCTACAAGTTATGCAATCAAGCGTACTGTGCCCGCACATCTTCAGAATAATAACACACAATTCTATCACCTTACCCTGGTATCCACGCACCAATGTGTGAACCATCTGCCAACCAAGTCCCACCAACACTCCGACATCCGCATGAATTTGTGCTGACGCAGAGGTATATTCGGTCAGATGTGAATACAAACGATTGCAATCATCTCTTCCTTACCCTTCCCCACATTTACCTGCAACCTGACGTGGCAGGCGCCATTGTCGCCTAAAAATAGAAGATCACCAACGCTCACACACTGAAGATGCCTGCTAGTCCCCGGTAGATATCTTATTGGTTCCTTGTGTGAGTGTATCTGGTCTGGCGATACTTGAGTAGCATCTACGGGCGGTCAATCAAGCTCAAGCTCAAGCTACAATCGTTTCTCTTATTATACGCTGCTAGCAATTTAACGCCCACCACCATTTCTCTGCTGTCTTGCATCCAATCCAGCTGATTTTTTGGGTGCAATTAGTGCTTACTATAGTCTCAACACATACAAAAAATATACTAAATTGGTTAGAAAACAGCCTGGCAAACGCGGTGGGCGTAAAGTTGGCGGCAGTATCTAATAGGAGACTCGACTTTAATAAGTAATGAAAATGTATTATAATGTCATACCACCATATGTGATATAAACTTAATATAATCCAGGTCTCCTCTACATATGCTTCTGATGCACGATACACTACTTCATCTGAAGAAAAGTGTAGACACCTCTGCCAATTGCTAATTATACCCATAGTAATGTATTCTTCGATTCGACGAAAACCATATCTCCAGCATAACTTTCGGGTGTTACATTCCAAGTTGTAAGCACATTCCCGCAATGCTCAAAATCACGCAATATCTCCTGCAAACTGTTTGTTTACATCCAGTACAGCGCAAATCTCTCCGCATTTCTCCGCGCATCGCGCGCACATTTCCCTCCAAAGAGAATGAGAGTGGAATCACATGGCCCGGTTGGTGCATGACCACCATTTCTCTGAGAGCCTCAAAAACCAAAACAGAAGACCGTTTTCCCCAACCCAACCGAGCAAGGCCATAACAACCGACCAGAGATCTACCTCAAAGGAAACTTCATTCAGTACCACTTTGTCACTGGAGTGGTTTGGAGTACGCGCGTGTTACGTCGGTCTTCTCCTGCCAAGATCAGGAACGACAAGTTACGAAATCTTTTTAAAGGTCTGATTGACGCAAGAGATTGAAGGGCCCACCAAGAAGTAGCCTAGGTGATCGGAGTTACAACACCAAAGTGAAATTGCAAATTCCCCCGCGCGATTCGGGTCAACCAGGGACAGGAGAAAGAAAGAACCACGGCGCGCACCGGTGCAGAGGTAAAAGTGAGTGTTGAATCAGCGAGCGGCATATCGCATTGACGAAATCCATAAATGACAAAACTGTAAAACTCGTTCGTCGAATGTTCCGGTTTGGTGTTTTTTGTTTTGATCGCCTCTAGCTGGTGACGGAACTGGCTATAGGCTCTGGAAGCAGCTGTTCCACTCGAGAGATAACTATCACTCCGTACGTTGAGTAACTGTGAGGTGTGGGCTAATAGCTCTATCTACATCACGGGAGAGATTGGCGCACAAAGTGTTAAACTGTTTCAACTGCAGATTGATTATGCCATGTGTAGCGTGAAGAATGTGGGGCGATTGTTTTGGTTTTGGGTAGAAAACTGAGCCAAGTTCATACATGACGATTAAAAATCACGTGGTCGTAGAAGGAGAACGGTTCAGTGTGTGACCCATTTCGACTACGTAAAATTATCAATATTCCAAGTATATTTATTTATTCTGTCCCAATCAATAGTTCGATCAAGAATAAGTGCAGGAGAGGCATTTCATATAATTTCTTTTTATTCGTGAATTTTAACTTAAGCTAATTCTTCACACATACAGGAGAGGCGTTTTTTTAGTTCTGTTATAAAATTTGATTTAATTTTGGATTTGTGACGGCCCTTTTTTAATCCGTTCGACATAAAAATGTTTTTGGGGTGTTATTCCGTGAGTACATATTGTGTTAAGTTAATTGGCTTCTTTAGCAGTGTTGAGATAATTCCATATTCTGAATCTGCATGCAAAACTGAACCGAAATCCAAATTTTCATGAATTTTGGTGCTCGGGAACCTATTTAAAAATCAGTTTGAAGTTTGTATGGGAGCGATTTGTCGAATCACCCCTCGTCGCATTTTGTACTGGGCGGAGCTGTCAAGCCGTTTGCCAGCTGTCAAAAGGTGATTTCGAAAAATCTCTTCGAAATCGATTTTAGGTACCAAAATAAAGTTCTAAAAATCTAAAAAAAAATCATGGTGGTTTAGAAAAAGGTGCTCTTTCGTATAAAATCAAAAAATCAATACATTTTTCTTAATTAAAAAACCCAATTCATCTGATGATTTTTCCCTGAATTCAAGAAATGTGCTGAAAATTTCTTAAGGAATGCGCAGAATTTCTCCAGAACTTACTCTGATGATATTTTATTTTCTAGGTTTGATCGCTCCCGAGCAGAAGGGAATAACAATAGCATAAGAAAATGTGTTATTTTGGAAAAATAACTGTGTAACAAAATCAGATATTTTTGTGTTATTAACATTACATGTTATGTTATAAACTTGCCTGGCAATAAGTGGCAAAATAACAAATTGCATAACCAAAAAATGTTCCTGGAAAACAAATTAAATAACATGTTGTGTTAGTTTCAATAACAGCTCAATATAACTGTTAATTTTGGAAAATGTTTATAAATAAAAATTTGAACCTTAAAGTTATTGATAATAATCCAAAGGCAAATTTAGTTATAATATCAAACTCATAACAAAGTAAGCAACAAAGTAATAAGTCTATAACATATAACATAGAAAGTGAGGTTAGATTGAGTGCTTGATGTACCCTATATTTGTCACTCAATACGAGGGACAGAAAATCTGGTCATAATTGTCCAAGTACTAAAACTCCCAAGCTGAGAAGTTGGCTCTGTATCAGCTAAAATGTAATACCAGAAAGAAAAGAAATTGGTACTGATGAGAGAACACGCACACGCTCCGCATCACGCAATGCTCTAAACAACGGAATTCTTGAATGATGTGAATTTCAAAATTTGTTATAGTTGTGCTATTGTTGATAAAATAAAACTTGGTATTTTCGGCTTTCAGTCACAGAAAAACGTTGATTATTTTAGATCATTGCCAACGTTTCGATCCTGTGGTTGGGATCTTCATCAGGGCTCGATGTGAATCAACTTATTTTCGATTCGTGTTGATCACACGGCGGAATGTCGTTTTCTTCTCTGCACCGCACTTGTTTTATTGGACCCTAGCACCTTGATTGAAATGGTGGGTGGGTACACAGTTCAAGTCACAACACTTGGCACTTTGGGAACACTTCTGTTCGTGTTAGCCGGGATGGAATTACCCCCTGAGTAATTCCATCCCGGCCAGCACGAACAGAAGTGATCCCAAAGTGCCAAGTGTTGTGACTTGAACTGTGTACCCACCCACCATTTCAATCAAGGTGCTAGGGTCCAATGAAACAAGTGCGGTGCAGAGAAGAAAACGACATTCCGCCGTGTGATCAACAAGAATCGAAAACAAGTTGATTCACATCGAGCCCTGATGAAGATCCCAACCACAGGATCGAAACGTTGGCAATGATCTTAAATAATCAACGCTTTTCTGTGATTGAAAGCCAAAAAACCTGTTTCCCAAATTTCTCGCAAAAAAAAAATTTTTTTTCGAATTTGGAACATCCGTGCCATGCTTCACAGTGTAAACTGCGTCATTGGAAGTGCCTTGTAATCCAATTTGACATACGTTTTATCATCCATGATGATTGATGATGCACATGTTATTTCTGCTCAAAACTTCGTCGTACAGAGTTTACGAGCCCGAATTTTCATCAAATCTGCCTGAATTTGATTGCGTTTCGGACATTTTTGTTTTCGGTAGGTCTTCAGGGAATTACGCTCCTTTGCATGTTGAACCATACCTATAGTTGCCTATACTTTTTAGAACAGTCTTTAAAGGATACCTCTTTTTTCCTTTAAAGATCCTGCACATCTTGTTGTCCAAATTTGGCATGGACAAACCTGGTTTTCTACCGTGCCCGGGTAATTATTTTAGTGTGTTATGCATACCAAACCGTTTGAAAGCATTTTGGACCGCAGAGATACTAAACCTTCAACTTTCGCTAATTTTCTTAGCGATAATTCTGTTTCAGTGCAGTACCTGGTCACAATCAATTTTCGCTTCTTTTCCGTAAGCTCTCGTTTTGTTCCGCTTAAGATTAAACTTTAAATTTTACTTTAAACTTCGTTTGTTTGAAACGCTAACAAAAAGCATATCAACGCACAGCAGCTGTCAAAATGAGACTTAGTATTTTTTATACTGAGCCTCAAAAGTATACTCATAATACAGTCACGATACAGTGCTTATTGTTAATCAAATATTGTACGCTCTCAATAGTACAGCAATAACAAAACTTTTACTTCAACAAAGTATATCATTGAAATGTTATTTAATGAATGTATACCAATCAGAGGTGGGCACATTTCCGTTATCTATTAGCCTAATTCGTGCAATAGCTGAGGTTCACCATGCTGACGTAGTGCACGCTCAGTGTGCCTGCCTGTTTTATAATGACCCCAATGCACGACTAGGGTTATTAACGGCATTTAATATGTTTTAACGATTTATCGTTTCAGATAGTTTTAGGAAAATTTGTTCAAATTTAACGATGTTTAATCAATCATTAATGTTTTGAAAAAGGTTTTATCATTTGTTTAAGCATTGCTTTCTGCACGACTATAAAAATTAATAAAAAAAATAAAATAAAATAAAAAAAGAATTATAAATGTAGCGTATATTTGGCGATGTTTACATTTTCTTAGAATGAATTCTCGTTAAAGGTAACGAGCGTTAAATTTCTATGAATGACGTTGACGATGTTAACTTTTTGATAAACGATGCTCACCACTGATACCAACAGCTAATGCAAGTGCTAGAATAGAATAGAATAGACATTACTCCTTCTTTTGGGCATAGGCATTCTTTCAAGTTTCATAATTGAGGGGGGTTAGGGGCCGTCCATTAATTACGTAAGGGTTTATGGGGGGAGGGGGGGTTTGAGAAATCTTACGCGCCATACAAAAATTTTTGGATTCGCATACAAAAAATCTTACAAGGGAGGGAGGGGGTAGCAGAAAATCGCAAAAAATCCCTTACGTAATTAATGGACAGCCCCTTAGAAGCAAATGTAAGTGACAAAAACCTACTTTCCAGTAAATGAGGTTTAAAGTGTTTCATCAATTTTTCATTCCATACAAAATAAATGGAGTTTCAAAATCGACCCAATTTTCTACGATTTATTGTAATTTTCCTAATCATCGTAAAAATAATCTTAATAATAAAAGTTCCTGAAAGCTTAAAATCTGAAGAATTTTTTTATATGCTCAGCTAAATAGACAAAATGTAATGTCTTTGGATGTTATAGCTGCAGGTCTTTTCATTGAAGATTTTTCCTTTTTATATTTAAAGCATTCTTTCAAGTTTTATAATTAAATTATGCTAAAGTGTCAGAAGCTTCTGCCTATCATCAGATATTATTTCGTCTTTTAAACATAGGCTGCTCTTTCATGTAGTGTTAAATTTTTGGATTCAAATGTAGTAAACATTGAATTTACTTGTCAACGTGTTACTTGCTGCTCAAGAACGCCCATTCAGATGCCATGTGAATAAACCGGTTCGGTTACCCGGAGTTTCGGAAAATCCAGAGATTCACTGAACATTACCGGGTTAGGTTGAGGTCGAGAAAAAAAATGTTTTTTTTATTCTCTTATCTTAAAGTATGGGATGCAGTTTTTGTTTGCAGGCTTCTGAGCTGAGATAATAGCAAGTGAGTGTATCTGAGTACAAGTGAGTATTTTCCATGCCAGATATACAGATTTTTGGAGGTCGATACTGTAATGGTGTACTACTAATTCAGGGATATGATACAGATTTTTCCTCCACAGTTTTGTACCCATATAATCGCACAAGAAGTGAAAACTATTGAGAGTACACACACATTTATTTATCCACATGTTTTTTTAGATCAGGATTGAATGTGCATCAATTTTGAAGCGGTAAACAATTCAAAATAAATGTTGCCACGTGAAGAGAGTTACATATTCACATCGAATCTAATAGTTTGAATGGAAATTGTAAGAAACCCTAAAAGTAACTAAACACATTTTCCCTTAAAAAATCAAAGTAGCTCAAGTTTTCAATAATAATATAGCACTGAGCCTGGAAAAATAATAGCTTGTTTGAAATTTTCTTAAACATAGTTTACTATCTTTAAAATTGTGTTTGTATTAAACATCGATGTAGCGGTTGGAAAATTATATTTCCCAAAATATAATGCTCATGTTAAAATGCAAAAATACTTGCCAGGGTGATACATATTATACATATTTTATAAAATGTAATTAAAGAGCAACGTAAAGTAAAAAGTTAGGTTTGCAATAATCTATCAAAATCTTTACACATTTTTTTTTCAAAAATTACGTAAAAATGTAAGAGAAAACACATAATATTTAATATCCTAGACTTCCCCCAAATCTCTATATTCTTTCAAGAACTTTTTGCAAATCTCCTTCGAATATGTCGTTAACAGAAATCAGTTGAGAAATACTCCTAGTTTTTCATTAAATATTTTTAAGATTAGTTGCAAAAGCTGCTTTGCCATTTTCACCGAACATTTTTTTCAACGTGGGTAGGACATCCAAATACACTAAAAGCAGGCAGGCTGTAAAAATTCACGTGATTTTTACTTAAAAAATTATACTAAAATTTTATAATTTAAGAGTTACTTTACAAAATACGCTAAGTAACAAATGTAAACAAAATCAAGATTTTCAAATTAAGCGCTGCATTTCGTTAAGGACTACATTTAGCACTCACCTCACCATTGGGTTTGACTTGAGCAAAAATACCGTGAGTATTCACTTTTAACAACGTATGAGTTTCTATGGGAACAGCGAACTTCAACATCGATTGTCGCCGCTCATAGATTTCGTTACATAGGGTATTTTATAATGTTACGCTTGTATTATATCTGGCAGAAATTCTCCTTTTTTTTAGAATTCCACTAAAACACTGTATGTAATTTCATCATATTTGTTTCCTAAATACCTGTAGGAAACTTTGCAGTATTGCTTTTGAAAGCGCCTGTAAATGTTTTTGAAATTATGGCAGAATTTCCGCTTTAAAAACTTCTTGAAAATGCCCCAAAAGATGTTTCCTATTCCGTCCGTACGTCTGAAAATAAAAATAACATTTATGAATGCTCATTAGAAATATGCTATTCAGGAATGGGTTTTCATCATTCTCTGAAATTAACTATAGTTTTTAAATACAATGTTTTTTTTAAATTCCTGTGTATTTCTGGCATTCCCTTTTAAATAAAATTCACTGAGAATTTCTGGTGCTCTAGGGTTTTCCATATAGTAGACACCATGATCTAAATCTCATTTTTTTGCCGGAAATTCAAATATCTCTCTCTCTCTCTCTCTCTCTTCTTGGCGTAACGTCCTCACTGGGACAAAGCCTGCTTCTCAGCTTAGTGTTCTATGAGCACTTCCACAGTTATTAACTGAGAGCTTCCTCTGCCAATGACCATTTTGTATGTGTATATCGTGTGGCAGGCACGAAGATACTCTACACACCTTGAAAATATCATGTAATTTTAAGTGTCCTGAACCTGATATATACGAGCATCTTCAAAAACACAAATTTAGAGGTTATAACATGTAAATTTACGTCTTTCAAGACACCCCAAAATAAAACTTATTTTTTCTTAGCGTCTAGCAATCGCTAGAACCGATTTGTCAAATAAAACATAGAAAAGTAAAATATTGTCATGAATGGGATTCAAACTCCGGATCTCCTGATCGTGAGCCACATCTCTTACCTCTCGGCTATTTCACCGAATTGGAAGGTGGCTGATGAACGTGATACTGATTCTACGTTTCTGGTGAAACAGATTTGTTAACCAACCAGCACTTACATGATGCGCGTAAAATTGAGTCCAATTTGTGATTCAGTCTTGAAAACATTTACGTATTTTGTGATTCCGTTTCGTGGAAATTTCAGAATTTCTAAGTGTGTATGCCCAAGGAAGTCAAGGAAATTTCCTTTACGAAAAGATCCTGGACCGACCGGGAATCGAACCCGTCACCCTCAGCATGGCCATGCTGAATACCCGTGCGTTTACCGCCTCGGCTATATGGGCCCATATAAAAATTAAAAAAAAAATATTTAAATGACTCTCTTTTTAAAATCAAAGTTAGTAAAGCTCAGATTTGACGGGTGGTTTAGAAAACATAAAAGTACATATTTAAAAAAAATATTCTTTATATTGTTCAAATATTGAAAGTTTCAATAGGAATTGTTTGCAAATTTCATCGTTACGCTAAGTTACACCATTTTTTTAAAATTAACTATATAAAAAAAAAACAATTTTATGCAAAATGAGTAAAGCAATATTATCGGCAGGTTTGTTCTCTTCGTCATGAGAGGTTTTTGTCGGCCAAATTTCCTGAAACTTGGACGTATAATTCAGCTTCGTTGGGAAGGATTTGAGGCCAACTTTGAGTTCAACAGCTTTCAAAATAACCCCCATGACGAAGAGAACAAAACTGCCGAATATACACAATATCTCCTATATGCTAAAAATACAGACAAATACAGATTTTTTTAAACCCTGGTACAGATTTTTGAAAAAAATCATCTAGCATCCCTGCTCGCCGGTGACATTGGAGCCGTTCTTTGCCATCTTACGGAATGCCCACAGCACGGCATTGCAGTCGCTAGGCGAAGGTTGCAACTATAGATCGAGAATTCCTCTGCAACCCATCCCGGATAAAAAATTACCATTCATTGCATGGAAAATATTATTAACAAATGACTGGTTTTATTGTTCACAATAAAACACATAGTAGATATATTTTATCTGTATTAACGAGATTTTTGGCCCTAGGCTAGTTCATCTCGGGACCCACGCTTTATTTCCCTTCCGAAGGAAGAACTCACATTTTTGCGAGTTTGTCGGGAGTGGGATTCGATCCCAGGTCCTCGGCATGATAGTCAAGTGTTCTAACCATCACACCAGGTCCGCTTGGATCATGTTTGTATAATCAAAAACAAAATCACTTGACATATTTTTTATAGTTTCGTTTTAAATTTGAGTACAGTAGATGTTTCGGTTATCGAATGTTATTCGCTAAAACTTCAATGGCTGACAGACGTCAAGCCGTGTTGGCAGAGGAAGCTTTCAATGAATAACTGAGGAAGTACTTATAGGAAACTAGCTGAAAAGCAGGTTTAGCCAAGTGAGGATGTTACGACAAGAAAAAGATGAACAATGATTTTTCTAATGTTTTCCAATAAATTAAAGGAATCTAGTGAATAGTAAACTACCATTAATAACAATACAAATACAATTAGTTTAATGGGGTCAATTGAACTGATGTTAAAATAAACATTATTGCATCAGTTTATTGACCCCATTAAACTAATTGTATTTGTATTGTTATTATGTAAACAGATTTCGCCTTTGAAAAACCAAAGAATTCATTTTTCTCGGTAACATTTTTCTCCAGCATTTACAGATACTAATGGCCACATGAATTGTGAACGATTTATGGTATGGATCATACGACCTGAGGTCTGACTTGTGATATTTGGCAGTTATTTGAAAAGATTGAAGATAGATCTTATCAACAGCTGTCAAGCAATACATACCAGACAGACATCAGAGTGTTTGATTCTTATCATAAAATGTGCATATCATTCTGGCGGCCGTTAGTGCTCGTAAATGCTGGATATAAATGTTAGCGGGAAATATAAATTCTATGGATTTTCAAAAGCGAAAACTGCTTACAGATAACAACAAATATTATTGTATTTTTATTGTAACTACGATTCATTTGACGCCATTCAATTAATTGTATTTGTATTGTAAGAACAATAAAAAAACATTAAGATATATTGCTATCTTTTGAAAATTGCCCTAAAAATGTCTCATAAAAACACAATTCATTCAATTGTTTTTTGCGAAAAAGTGTATGAAAATGTTCTCAAAATTTTATGGTTAAGATACATAACGACCACCATTTTTTATTGTAAAAGTGCCATTTACCATTCGCCGAATGGTATAGAACAATAGGGGTGATGGTGAGTGTGCCGTGTAAATTACAATATGTTTAATGGTGAATATTTTTCGAAAAAATGATGTTGTAACAATAAAATTTATCGTATTTTTATGATATTTTTTTATCAGGGATATCCCTTAAGGAAATTAAGTTGTTACTGGAGAAAAGGGGTAATTTTTTTTTTTTTTTACTTATTCGTTTATTTGGAAGGCTCGGGCGCCACATGGGCATAACTGAGCCGAAATCTTTTGTTTTTACAATGATTTTAAATTTTACAATTTATTACTGCCTTAAAACTATGTTAGTTTGGGAAGCCGAAGTACTCGCGGCTGTTTCGAGGTTAAGGATTGAAGAAAAAAAAATGGGAAGGACGGATTAATGGGTTTAAAACTAAATTATTTGCTAACTTATACTAAAACTTTGATGGGACAAATTGTCCATATCTGTAACGGAACCAAAAAGAAAGGACTTTATCGGTAGAAAACGACAAGAAGAGGACAAACGGAAGGGGGTGACGACAGACAGGGGCGAACAACAAAACCAAAACGCGGATAACGAAAACAAGGAACGTACTACATCAAACTCTGACATCAACACGTTTCAAAAACTGGTAAATCAGGTTCATGTATTCCAAATCAAGTCCTGCCAACACTTCTCTAACGGGTTTCTGTTGTTTTCCTCGGACCCGGAGAATTTCATGCAGCTCAGATCTGACCTTACGATACTCATTGCATCCCCACACAACATGTTCGATATCCTGGTAAGCCACGCCACAGACACAGAGATTACTTTCTGAGAGCCCAATATGGAAGGTGTGTGCGTTCAACAAATAGTGGTTGGACATCAGCCGACACATCACACGAATGAAATCGCGGCCTAAATCCAACCCTTTGAACCATGGCTTCTTCGACACCTGTGGGATGATGGAATGCAACCATCTACCCATCTCTCCATCTCTCCATTTGTGTTGCCAGCTGATCAAGGTCTCCTGACGGGCCAATGCAAAAAATTCGTCGAAGGCGATTTGACGCTCGTAAATATCGCCTTCGCTAGCGCCCACCTTAGCCAGAGAGTCCGCTTTCTCATTGCCCGGGATTGAGCAATGTGAAGGGACCCAAGCTATGGTGATGATGTATGAGCGTTTGGACAAAGCACTCAAGACTTGGCGTATTCCTTTCAGGAAGTACGCTGAGTGCTTCATCGGTTTCATTGACCGAACAGCCTCCAGAGAGCTTAGACTATCGGTAAAAATGAAGTAGTGCTCAGGTGGAAGAGTGCGAATGTACTCTAAGGTGTAGTATATAGCCGCTAGCTCAGCAATGTATACCGAACATGGCTTTTGAAGCATGAAGGTGGCGCTATGAAATTCGTTGTAGACACCGAATCCAGTCGAATCATTGGTTTTGGAACCATCTGTGAAGAACTGTCTGGCCCCGCTAACATGCCCGAACTTACTTGCAAAAATTTGTGGAATACATATGGAACGAAAAGATTCCGGTATACCGGTGATCTCATCCTTCATAGAGAGATCAAAATCCACAGAGGAGCTGTCGAAGTCTGAGAAGTTGTCACGATTGGTGTTAACCGGAGATGGGCTTACCTCCAGTGTCATGTACCAGTAGTACACACTCATAAAACGAGTTTGGGGATTCTGTTCGAGCAGCTTTTCGAAGTTTTCTATGACTAACGGATTCACAACCTCGCATCGGATGAGGAACCGGAACGACAACTCCGCAAAGCGGTCTGTCAGAGGCTGTACACCAGCAAGTACCTCTAAACTCATAGTGTGAGTCGAGTTCATGCAACCTAACGCGATCCGAAGGCAACGGTACTGAACCCGTTGAAGCTTCAGCAAGTGTGTTTTCGCCGCGGATTGAAAACAGAAGCTACCGTATTCTAAAACCGATAGAATGGTTGTTTGGTACAGCCTGATCAGATCTTCCGGGTGTGCTCCCCACCATGTTCCGGTAATAGTTCGCATAAAGTTGATTCGTTTTTGGCATTTCTGTATCAGATACACAATATGCTTCCCCCAGGTGCATTTGGAATCGAACCAGACGCCGAGGTATTGTGAAGACATGCTATGAGTGATTGTCTTACCCATTAGAACGAGCGGAAACTTAGCCGGTTTGTGTTTTTTAGAAAAGACAACCATCTCAGTTTTCTCCGGAGAGAACTCGATACCCAGCTTGAGAGCCCAAGTAGACAAACTGTCCAAAGTATCCTGTAGTGGTCCTTGCAGATCGACTGCTATTGATCCCGTCACAGAAACAACACAGTCATCCGCAAGCTGTCTTAACGTGCAATTTTCGATGAGACAATCATCAATGTCTCTGACATAAAAATTGTAAAGAAGGGGGCTTAAACATGAACCCTGGGGGAGACCCATGTAGCTAATTCGTGAAACTGTCAAGTCGCCATGAGCAAAGCTCATCTGCTTCTCAAACAGCAAATTGTACAAAAAGTTGTTCAGAATTGGTGAAAGGCCACTGTCGTGTAGTTTGTCAGAAAGAACATCGACACAAACTGAATCAAAAGCCCCCTTGATATCCAAAAACACTGAGCCCATTTGCTGCTTTTGAGCAAAGGCAAGCTGAATTTCTGAAGAAAGCAACGCAAGACAGTCGTTCGTACCTTTGCCTCTGCGGAAACCAAACTGTGTATCTGACAACATGCCATTCGATTCAACCCATTTGTCCAGTCGAAAGAGAATCATCTTCTCCAACAGCTTCCGTAGACAAGACAACATCGCGATTGGACGGTACGAATTATGATCCGACGCGGGTTTCCCGGGTTTTTGAACAGCTATCACCCTCACTTGTCTCCAATCATCCGGAACGATGTTGTTATCCAGGAACTGATTGAACAAGTTCAACAAGCGCCTCTTAGCGACGTCGGGTAGGTTTTTAAGCAAGTTGAACTTAATTCGATCCATTCCTGGAGCGGAATTGTTACATGAAAGAAGAGCAAGTGAGAATTCAACCATCGAAAACGGCCTATCCATGTCGTCCCTATCCTCGGAAACATCACGAATTATTCGCTTCACGGGTACGGAATCTGGACAAACTTTTTTTGCGAACTTGAGAATCCACCGAGGAGAGCTTTCTCGATCCTCGTTGACCGACGACGCGTTACGCATTCTTCTCCCGACGTTCCAAAGAATTCTCATTGATGTCTCGCGCGATAAACCCTCGACGAACCGACGCCAGTAACCGCTTTTCTTCGCCTTGATCAAGTTCTTGAACTTGCTTTCAACGGAAGCGAACCGCTTGAAGTTTTCGACCGAACCGCGTTTCCGAAACTCTTTGAACGCCGCGGATTTCTCGCGGTAGATTTCTGTACACTCACTATCCCACCACGGATTGGGGGGTTTCCTGCGAACCGACGGACCTGGCACTGGTCGACGTTGTGCCTGAAGCGCGCTACTGATGATCAGTTCTGATAGAAACTGATACTCTTCCCGCGGTGGAAGGACTTCTACCGATTGCTCACCGTCGATAATTGCTTCTGCGTACTTCTCCCAGTCAATGTGCTTGGTGAGATCGTAGGCGATGTCGATAGATGGAGGTTGATGTGACCCATTGGAAATAGAAACAACAATCGGCAGATGATCACTACCATGGGGATCCTGGATAACCTTCCATGTACACTCCAGCGATAGTGAGCTCGAACAGATTGAGAGGTCTAATCGGCTGTTTCTAGGGCTGCCATCTTGAGCTGGAGGTGCCACTCGTGTAACTTCTCCGGTATTCAAAATTGTCATGTTGAAGTCGTCGCAGAGGTCATATATCAACGTTGAACGGCTGTCATCGTACAGTTCCCCCCAGCCTGTACCATGGGAGTTGAAATCTCCCATGAGCAACCGAGGCTCAGGCATAACCGAGCAGATGTGGGCGAGATCCCTGCGAGATATCGCAGTTCTCGGTGGAAGATATATGGAGGCAACACTGAGGGTTTTACCTCGGATAGTCACCTCACATGCGACGGCTTCAATACCTGTCATCGGATGAAAATCGACTCTGTAAAATGAGTGCTGCTTCTTGATCCCTAGAAGCACCCCTCCGTACGAGTCGGATCGATCAAGACGAATGATATTATAATCGGGAAAAGTTAAGGTTACATCAGGTGTCAGCCATGTTTCGGATAGTGCAAAAACATCGCATTGTAAATTGTTAACTAAAAATTTAAAAACGTCTAATTTCGGTGTAATACTACGACAGTTCCAGTGTAAAACCGAAATCGTATCTTCGACCTCGGTGGTTAAATTAGCCATCGAAAGATACGATTGTCGCAAGGAGGGGCATTTTAGAAGCCAAGTGCTTCAAAAGAGGGGTCACACAAGGAAGAAGTCCTTTTACAATGTTCTTCACGGAATCTGAAGCATTGAAGAAGCTGAGGATGATGTCTACGATGCCAGAGAGCGTAAACAATGGCGCACCATGAGGTTGCTCCTGGTGCTCCGAATGCTGTCTTTCCGGTTGAGAATTCGAAAAACGTGGGACATCTGGGATTTTAGATGTTCCCGGGAGTGATGGAAAGTCTCGTTCGTCCTGGATTTTGAATCCCGGAGGGGAACGTTTTGTGGCTTTCTTACCACTCTTGAAATTTGTCATGGTGGGTTGGGGGTCGCTGCTAGGCAGATTCCGAGGTTTTTTGGTGGGTCTCTGGAGCCTCATCCGTTTCCTCGTTTCACCCTTGAAAACAAAGGGAACCCCGCCCGAGCAGAGGAGAATAGCAAGTTAATAACTACGAAATCATATTACCTGTTTTTATATCTTGTTTTGTTATTATTAAATTATCAAGGCATAGCTTTTCCATAACAAATTTTGTTGGACAATCTCCTTTTGTTATAATCAAGCTATTGATATACATTAACTAAATTACATTTAAATAACATGTTTTGTTGAAGTACAAGTTTAGTTATTGTTGTAGTATTGATCCACTTATCAGCAATAGCACAACAGTAACAAGTTTTGAAATCACAGCAACAATTCGACAATTATGACCTGTCCCTTTGTGTTGTTCAATTTTTGTATTCAGTTAAGAAGGAAATTTCTGAACGACTCCTTTTAAAAATTCCATAAATAATTTTCGGATAAGCACTTGGAAGTTCTTAAGGAACTTTCGATAATTCCCTGGAGAAGTCTTCAAGAGAACACCTCGCGTAATTTTCTTAGAAATTTCGATGGTAATTCTTCTGAGCAATTATTAGAATTCTTGGCAGAATCTTTTGGAAAACTCCTGGAGAATCTTTCGGAAAAACTCCTGGTGAAATCCTCAAAGAAGTTTTCAGAGAAATCTTAAGATGAATTTCAGGACTAATGATCACAGGAAATTCTGAAGAAGAGGATTCTTTGAAAATCCATGAAAGATTCCGTAGAAGAACTCCCGGAGAAATTTCTGGAAGATTTTTGGAGTCATTTATGGAAAAGTTTATGACCAAATCTGTCGACGAATTTCTAGAAGAATTTTATGACAAAGTCACTTGATAAACAAATAAGGAGTTTTTGACGGAATCCGGAAAGAGGAATTTTAGAAAAAATATTGCCAAAAATTCTGGGGAAAGTCCTGTAGGAATCATCAGAGGAAGTTCAGGAGAAATTATAGAAAATTTTTTGCTGGAATCCTTGTAGAATCCAGGAGGAATATTCGACATAATTCTTGAATCCAGGGAAAAATCGGAGGAATTAAAACAAAGTTGCCAGAAAAATTGTAATAATCTGGACAAAATTTCCAATATCCCAAAAATTTTCAGCAAAACTGTTGAGCATTCTAAAACTTCTTCAGTTTCTATGCTGAAAAAAAAAACAAAACAAAAGTCACAAATTGCTATCGACGATCAAACTTTTTCAAGTACACGTGTTGATTTCAAAACCGTGCTCCGAAAACAATTAAAGTAGAACAGTTTATAAATTACAGGTGGAAATCGAAGCTCGTCGTATTTGATAATATAGAAATTACTAAAGTTCGATTATCTTGCGACTTCAAATCTCTTAGAATGAATTATAAGCTGAATATAGTATTTTTCGATCATTTGAAAATATTGCTTACGTCAGAGTGATGAACCTCATGTTATTGGCGGGCTTGTGAGACAAAGCGAATAATTTTATATAATAAGTATTATAACGAGGGCCCGTATAGCCGAGGCGGTAAACGCACGGGTATTCAGCATGACCATGCTGAGGGTGACGGGTTCGATTCCCGGTCGGTCCAGGATCTTTTCGTAAAGGAAATTTACTTGACTTCCTTGGGCATAGAGTATCTTCGTGCCTGCCACACGATATACACATGCAAAATGGTCATTGGCAGAGGAAGCTCTCAGTTAATAACTGTGGAAGTGCTCATAGAACACTAAGCTGAGAAGCAGGCTTTGTCCCAGTGAGGACGTTACGCCAAGAAGAAGAAGAAGAAGAACTTATTTAGTAACGAGTTTGATATCATAGCAAATTCTGCTCTCCCATTATTATCAATAACATATTAATATCAAAATTTGTTATTGAAATATTTTCCGAATCCACTGTTATTAAGTTGTTATTGAAACTAACAAAACAAGTTATTGAAATGGTTTCCCAGGAACATTTTTTTGTTATGGAATTTGTTATTTTGCCGCTTATGACAGACAAGTTTATAACACAATATGTTATGGTAATAACTTAGAAATTATCGATTTTATTATTCAATTATTTTGCCCGAATAACACAACTACTTATGCTGTTGTTATTCCCTTCTGCTCGGGCGTCCCCGACCTCAGAGTCAGAGCCCTGATCATCGAGAGATAAAGACGAGTAGATGTTACGGGATTCAACGGTCGGGGCAGCTTTTTTCAGCATTTCGGCGTAGCTTCGCCGTGATCGCTGCTGCAACGATCGTTTTTGATGTTTTTTCTGCTGTATGTACCTTGGGCAATCAATCAGATCATGTGGACGGTCGCTGCCACAATAAACACACTTGGGCGGCGTTTTACACGCACCGTCCACATGTCTCTCCCCGCATGTTGCACAGCGAGGTTTATTGCTGCAGTACTGAGCGGTGTGGCCCAGCTGCTTGCAATTGATGCAATTCATTACCTTCGGTACATACAGCCTCACAGGTAGCCGAAGTTTGCCAATCACCAGCAGATCTGGTAATGCAGATCCGGAGAAGGTCACAGAAAATTCTTCAGATGGTGTGTAAACCTTCTTCTCGCCCTCCTGGGATACCGAATGCAGTTGCCGGCAATCCAGTATCTGGACAGGAGGTAGAGAAGGATTATGGAAACGACCACAGCCTTGCATGATCGTTTCGCAGGTCAAAGATGCGTCGGCGACCTTCCCCGAAATCTCTATCGACGCGCTCGGAAGGTAAACGAAGTACTCAAGTGTAAACAACTCGCAGGCCACAATCTCATTAGCGTGTTTTCGGTCGCCTACTGTCACCCGAAGCTTAGCTGTACCGACCATGTCAATGGAGACAACGGAAGAATACCGCTTAGTCAGATCCTTGCTGATTTGAACGGTGTTCAAACGTTTGCCTTTGGGTCGGAAGAAAACAACATATGGCCCGCCAAAGTCGGGAGGGTAGGCCTTGAGGCGGGGGGACGTCGAAACAGATTTACTGTTGGTGTCCATTGCAGAAGCACCAGGGTGAAGGGAGACAAAGGGATTAGCATTTACATCGCCTTGTTGGCTCGAGCAGTCCGATGCCAATAACGAAGCTTCGTTGATGCGGTACGACGTACCCCCGCCATCGTCATCATCGCCCATTGTGGTAGTTGACTACCACCACGGGGCACTCAAAAACCTTAAACTAACACTATCACGGGGACGACAAATAATCAAAAAACAAGGGACAAAATTAACGCTACAGGAAAAGTGAGAAAAAACTGCTTATGTACCAAATTAAATCTAATCAAAGAGTCAGTGGAGAGGGGGGAACAACGAGAGGTAACTTTATGTACTTATCTTTGTGCACTCTGTTTAGCCACAGGCTCGACGACGACAGGTCCAAGCGATCGGATGGCCCGCACAGGGAGGAAGCGAGCTACTGCTGAGCGCCCGACGCTGCGCTGGTGTGCGCCGGTTGAACGCTCTCTGCTCTTCTCTCGGTGGGCTGCTGCTGTCGACGACGATGAGCTTGGGTACTCACTGGAAGAAGCCGATCACGGCCGCGCGAGCGGCGCGGTGTGCGGGGGGTGCTGCACTGCTGTGCTCGATAATTGGACAATGCGCCACGTGATATAATGAAAACGTGAACTTTACTCAAACCAAACGAACTTTTGCGGCAAAAATTGTGGCCTAGCCAACCGCACTCGTCCCACTAGGGATAATCACTTCAACACTTGATCACTCGGAAAACTAGCACTTTGGAAAAAGCCACCGAACTGGATAGAATCGGGAGACAAACCGGACGTACGAAAAGTTGCGACTGTCTCGCACGAACGCTCGCCAAAGAGTGAAAAGGGGTAAATGTGAGAGTCACTTTTGGTCGGTCATGCGATCAGTGGATAGTTTTTTTTTTTCAGATAAATGTTGATCGAATTCCATTCCGATTATTTATCAAATCAGCAAATTTTCATAGTGCTTTCTCAGTAATGAAAAATGTTGATCCACATAAAAACAGAGAACAAAATGAGCGTCGTTCCATCCTAAACTAGAGTAAATGCGTAGCACAATAGTGCGTCATCGATTTGTCTGGGGTGTTTCAATCTTTTTATCTTGTTTCAAAGAGATTTCCCACGTGATTTAACACGGCATACTTCCCTCAACATAAGATAATTTGCATTGTCTCTTATTATTCAGAATCTTGTGCAAAAGGCAACCCAAAGTAACGAAAGACGCAGGAAGATGACGATGCATCTCTCCTATTATTGTGTAAGCGATTCGACCCTCGTCGTCATTCCCCTGATCGTTAGATAACCTAGATTGCACACGATTTACACATAAAGATAACGGCAAATGACTAAAATCCGTCGAATTCCTATCCCATCAGGCCACAAAAGACGGAAGCAGACACAGTTCGCGACTTACCGATAATTGCTATTCAGTGTCCGAATTTTATGGGTGTCTGTGTCCGATCCACCTTTAGCTCCGCGTTGATCGGAGGGTCGATCGTCCACCACTGCCGATGTGATAATCCATTGTTGTCGATGGTTGTCTCAGTAGAAAGCCCAAGATGACTCCTACACCGGTGCGCTGGCCTAGAGCCGGTTTGGGACTTTTGGTTCCGGCTCTGTTCGCTTCATTCCATGCACGTACTCCGCGAAATCGTTCTCAATTTCGGCGTATATTGAAAATTAACTGCTTGTAAAACAACGCAGCTATAGGGTTCGAGGCAAAGGAATCTTCCTGAAAAACGCGATAAAAATTCAAATCGATGCTCACATATTCGAATTACCATATGAAACATCGACACCGGCAGGTTTCTACGAAATGACACTCAAACCAACTGACTGAAGTCAACGTGCTCCGGATCAAAATAAAAAAGCAAAGAGAAGAAATGCTCGCGGTGATTTAAATGAAGGTCACCGAAAGTGAAATGAAGCCCGAAGAAATGCTATATGATGATGAGTTGTGCTGGTGACGACGGCCACCGGTGGCGGTTGATCGGTGCCTATTTCTTCCATCCGCTTTTGTCCAATTGCCAACGGCTTGAAGTGCGCGACGAATGATGACGAGCTGCTTTGCAGTGGAGTCCAAGTTCATTTCTTTCTGCACAATTAGCACTTCCCTCCGTGTCTGGTGTAACGCCCACCCGGGAAGGAGGTTTGTCCGATTGGAACAGTAATCATAGCATAAGCACAAAGAGCACAACGCCTCCTATTACCACAATAACCGATAATTATGATTAGCGCCAGCGCGCCAAAGTGAAGTAATACTGCTCCACACGGAAAGTGAGAGCAGGTTCGCATTGGCAATAGGCAATATGTATCTGACGAATCGAATCGATGCACACGAAAGTTGAAGAGGTCATTGTTCATGCGGATTGAAATAGCATAATAAATATGATTTAATAGCTTTATGAAAGGGAAAATATGTAATTTAAATTGAACCGGAATTGATTGTTTGGAAAGGATTTATCAATTTGAAAGAGCTAATTAAAATTAACTGTTTATTTGTTAACTTAGGGTGAAAATCTTGGAAACTAATTTAGAACTTGCAT
Source organism: Aedes albopictus (assembly GCF_035046485.1). Taxonomy (NCBI): domain Eukaryota; kingdom Metazoa; phylum Arthropoda; class Insecta; order Diptera; family Culicidae; genus Aedes; species Aedes albopictus. The sequence goes on from NC_085137.1 coordinate 415,358,345, forward strand.
ACAAACTTCCAAGGCATAAATCAAATTAATGAAAGAAACAAGCCTCAACGAATTTGTTTTCTAGCTTTGCTCACTTGTAAAAACTCACGTGAATAAGATCAAGTGCGTTGATTCATGAATCTTTGCGATAAGTGCTCATGAAATCATGATTAGGTGTACAATTCGAGAACCGTGTTAGCCGTGTTTGTATTCTTGGACGTTATTTCTTAAGAGTACCTTTACCGGTGCGCGACTAAGCTAAATTACATAGCGCAGTATAGTAGCGTTACCGTCTACCCCCGTTGGTTTGACCTCATCTAATCTGAACACTTTTTGATTTGACCCCCTCTAATCTGCACATCGTTCAAACTAAAAATGGTTCGAACGTCATTCTGCTCATGGAACGGTGAAACGGAACGCATAATCAAAACAAAACAGCAAAAACGGTTACCATCAGTGTGTTTTTCGATGTGCACAGGGTTACTAGAAGCTCAAATTAAAAAATGTACCCCGTTAGTTTGCATGAGGTGTCGTTCAAAACCAACGGGGGTAGACGGTATACCGTATCGGGGGCTACTAACCGAGCACGGGTAAAAATCTGGAATCCAAAACTGGCTAAATGCGTCATGATTGGGCGATAATTGTGTGTTTTTTTATGTTACGGATATACACCATAAAAAATCGGCATGATATCATGACGAGTTATGCCGTGACATAGCTTCGACGCTACATTTCTTATGTGTAGTACAAATAACTATAAATTTGCGGCATTAAATGATGCCGCATGTACAGTACACGTACACTGCATCATGACGAAAATTTATGAAATCATAAGCGGAGGAACTTCCGGATTAATCCCCGGATAAATTCTTGGGCATTCCTGGAGAATTTCCTGCAATAATCCCCGTAGGAATACCCGGAGGAATTGCTGGAGAAATTTCCGGAGGAATTGGATTCTTTAGGGGTATTTAGATTATTACATAACCGGATTCTCCGTCCAAAAAATAGTCGAAATTCAAAATTTCACAATTTTTGGTGACTGGGAATTATTTTTAAAATGCATTTAAAGTTTGTGTGGGGAAAATTTTTTGTTCGGGACGAACTGTCATTTTATCGAATGAACTGTCATTCTATCCACAAAAATTAAATTTGATTTAATTATTTAACCATCAAAATAAAGGAATTGGATCGCAATAAAATCACGTTATACTCAGAAAAATGAGCTCTTTCGATTAGGATATAGCAATATTTCATTCAGAATTTCTACTTTAATCTCCGGAGCGATTTCTAAAGGAATCCTCGGAGAAATTTTCGGAGGCAAGGGGTTTCTTGAAGAGTCCAAGGAAAAACTGCTGTAGGATTCCCCGGAGGAATTTCTTGGGGATTCTCGGGAGGAATTCCTGGAGGAGTTACTGAAGGAATCCCCGGAGGAATTCCTGGAAGAACCTCCGGAGGAATCCCTGGAGAAACTCCTGGAAGAATCCCCAGAGGAACTACTGGAGGAATCCCCAGAGGAATCCCCGGAGGAACTCCTGGAGGAATCCCCGGAGGAACTCCTGGAGGAATCCCCGGAGGAACTCCTGGAGGAATCCCCGGAGGAACTCCAGGTATCAGAAGGCCGGCTCCAGAGGCACGTTATCCTCCATTTGGGACATTTGTGCCATCGCCATACAAATAAGCCTATTTCATCATTTACCTGAGGGAGCATGGGACAAGGGATGGGAATTAGGAAAGGGAAAGGTGATGAAATAGGAAGGAGTACCCTAGAAGAGGGAATGAGCGCATGAGCGCAACGAGAGCTCATAGCCCATACCACAACAGGTTTAATCAATGCCCTGAAAAGGACACTGTAAAACGCATAAGCGTAAGGAGAGCCTATAGCTCATTGGAGGTAGCATGTGACGTCATGCGACTTTCAATATGACATTGAAAGGCACGGCATCGAAAGCATCCTCAATATTCAAGAAATCACCCAAGCAAAAACAACGTTTGAGCGAGTACTTTCTTGAAAACGTATACAACTTTGTGTAAAAGAGTCACTGTGGACATCCCAAATTGGGAGGCATGTGAGTTCACATGAATAGCCATGTCAGCCAGACGAACATCACAGATGTGATCATCGACAATGCGTTTCAAGCATTTCAGAAAGAATGAGGTAACCAGGAACTCATTCCTTCTTTATACAACGCACGCACCCTTTCGGGATAAAACTATGTAGTAATTTCACGCCATGAAAATATCCCATAGAAAACTATAGGAGTTCAAAACAGGTTTGAAATACTCAAATCCCTCTGGAGAAAAATAGGACAATACACCATTTGCTCCTGGACATTTGAAGTAAGCAGAGCGTTTTAGTGCCCACTAAGTCAATTATATAGCTATAATTCTCTGGTGGAAGCTAAAGATCCGTAACTATACAAAAGACTGGTTTATCCGAAGATATTTTGAACTTGAACAGATCAGAGTTCCATTCAGGAATACCTCTTGCGGTCCGCACAGACCGCAGAGGACAAGCTTCTTTCAAAGCAATAGTTATGGTACACCACAATGGAGGGCGTTGTAGGTACAAAACCATAATGAAACTCTCTTGGAGTAGCAATGGAAGCGAGACATCATCATCATCATCATCATATATATAATAGCCCTGTTTGTCTGTCCGGTGACTAGCCAACCAGATGCAGCACGCGGGGAAATTCTCACAAAAAATAAAATTTTTGACTCTTCAATTCTTTTTTAGTATCAGATGCAGAGAACAAAACCAGTGACAACCATAGACAACCAGACACAGCATTTGATGAAAAAATCACAGACAACAGACGTTGGAAATTTTGTTTAAATATTTGACACTTCAATTCTTATTTACTATCAGATGCAGAAAATAAAACCAGTGACAACCATAGGCAACTAGACACAGCATTTGATGGAAAAAATCACTGACGACAGACGTTGAAAATTTTGTTTTTTTTTTAAATATTTGACACTTTTAAATGCTTTTTTACTGCCAAATCTAGACGAACATTTGAAAAGGGCCTATCTGCTTTGCGTAAACAAACATGTTTTTGTCTCTGTAGGGACCATCTGCATCCACCCACGCACAACAACACCATAATCAGAAAGAGTGTTCTTCAAGCTATCTGTTAAGGGTGTTGATGTGCGTGGGTGGATGCAGATGGGCCCTGCAGAGACAGAAACATGTTTGTTTACAAAAAGCAGATAGGCCCTTTTCAAATGTTCGTCTAGAAATGCAGAAAACAAAACCAGTGACAACCATAGACATCCAGACACAGCATTTGATGGAAAAAATCACAGACAACAGACGTTGATTTTTTTTAAATATTTGACACTTTAATGCTTTTTTACTGTCAGATGCAGAAAACAAAACCAGTGACAACCATAGACATCCAGACACAGCATTTGATGAAAAAATCACAGACAACAGACGTTGAAATTTTTGTTTTTTTTTAATATTTGACAATTTACTGCTTTTTACTGTCAGATGCAGAAAACAAAACCAGCGACAACCATAAACAACCAGGCACAGCATTTGATGGAAAAAATCACAGACAACAGACGTTGGAAATTTTGATTTTTTTTTAATTATTTGACACTTTAATCATTTTTTACTATCAGATGCAGAAAACAAAACCAGTGACAACCATAGACAACCAGACACAGCATTTGATGGAAAAAATCACAGAAACAGACAATGAAAATTTAATGTTTTTTTTTAATATTTGACACTTTAATGCTTTTTTTTACTGTCAGATGCAAAAAAACAAAACCAGGGACAACCATAGACAACAAGACACAGCATTTTATTAAAAAAAAAAACACACACACAGACAACAGACGCTGAAAATTTTGATTATTTTAATGCAGAAAAGAATCTGTCAGCCTTAGACAACCGAATGCAGCAGTTGCTGGAAATAACGCAGATAGCCCTGTTTGTCTGTCCGGTGACTTCACCGAAGTATTTTCATCTGTAAATATAAGCTGCATTGCATTCACCAAAAAAAAACTCTATTCAAAACGTAGAAAAATGTTATACTTTTCTTATTTAAAATCTACAAGCTGTTATTCAACCTAAACCGTTTATCTTGAAAAAAAAAACTTGCCACGGGCGCTACTGCGTCCACAAATAAACTAGTGGTCGCAACCAATTAGTACAGGTTCCCTAGTTTATTGAGCAGGGACGCCTGAATACGCAAATTTTGCGAAGGAACACTAAAAAGTTCAAAGAAGGTCAAATGGAGACTCCTCATCTGACACATGCCATTCAGTCACCTCATGACAAATTCTGCCAATGCAAAGTTGGATTAGGTGCAATTCTATGTTAAGTTATCCATGAACTGTACTATGTACTAAGTAATCCATTAAACTGAAGCATCTCAAATTAATGTTTGAGCTATTTCAGATGATGTAACCATCGTAGCAATACTGCCAAATATCAGCAAAAAGATGCTGAATACAAGAGCTTGCTTGAAGGGATCCATAAGGAAAGGTTGAAACATACTAAAATATAGCATGCTCGAGGCACGACACTTCATTTATAATGAAAGAAGCAAAACTGGGTTCACAAGGTAAACTATACAGAAGTTACCCTACGAAAATGAACTTTTTGAAGTAGAGCCACTTGGGCTAGACACGCTTTTTACGCTGAAAATTGATCTGAGGTTTCCCAGCCGTAGCCACTACCCAAACTAGACAGGATTACACTTTTCACAATCACAGCACAAAAAGGAAACATCAACGACAAACCAAATCGGTGTCAATTGAAAAACGCCAACCCATATATAGATGGTAATGTACGCTAATTTACAACATTTGAATAATCCCGCCCTTATTTAGCCTCAAATTTGAGACTTAAGAAGGGCAACTGATTCTCTCGGAGAAACGTAAGGTCCACTGCACCATTGATCCGGTTAGCGCAGTAAGGGCGTAAAACTGTGGAGGACGCCCTGATTCTCCACAGGCTCCGTTTGTGGTTAGGTTTTTATTAGACCCCCTAACCATTCATTCCTTGGCACGGTAAGCATAAAGCCGCATAACACCATGAATTAGGGGTCACCTGTTTAGTGGACTCTTACCACTGGATCAGGCGGTCCGTAGTGTTATTGTTAGCCAATTGAGACAACCGCTACCGACACTACACAGCTATCTAGGCTGATCGGGAAAAGAAGTTAACATTGATGGTTAACTTCCAAGCGAGCTCGAACAGCCCCCGGAGGAACTCCAGGAGTAATCCCCGGAGGAACTCCAGGAGGAATCCCCGAAGGAACTCCTGGAGGAATCCCCGGAGGAACTCCTGCAGGAATCCCCGGAGGAACCCCTGCAGGAATCCCCGGAGGAACTCCTGGAGAAATCCCCGGAAGAACTCCTGGAGGAATCCCCGGAAGAGCTCCTGGAGGAATCCCCGGAGGAACTCCTGGAGGAATCCCCGAAGGAACTCCAGGAGGAATCCCCGGAGGAACTCCAAGAGAAATCCCCGGAGGAACTCCTGGAGGAATCCCCGGAGGAACTCCTGGAGGAATCCCCGGAGGAACTCCTGGAGGAATCCCCGGAGGAACTCCTGGAGGAATCCCCGGAGGAACTCCTGGAGAAATCCCCGGAAGAACTCCTGGAGGAATCCCCGAAAGAGCTCCTGGAGGAATCCCCGGAGGAACTCCAGGAGGAATCCCCGAAGGAACTCCAAGAGAAATCCCCGGAGGAACTCCAGGAGAAATCCCCGGAGGAACTCCTGGAGGAATCCCCGGAGGAACTCCTGGAGGAATCCCCGGAGAAACTCCTGGAGGAATCCCCGGAGGAACTCCTGGAGGAATCCCCGGAGGAACTCCTGGAGGAATCCCCGGAGGAACTCCTGGAGGAATCCCCGGAGGAACTCCTGTAGGAATCCCCGGAGGAACTCCTGCAGGAATCCCCGGAGGAACTCCAAGAGAAATCTCCGGAGGAACTCCTGGAGGAATCCCCGGAGGAACTCCTGGAGGAATCCCCGGAAGAACTCCTGGAGGAATCCCCGGAGGAACTCCTGGAGGAATCCCCGGAGGAACTCCTGAAGGAATCCCCGGAGGAACTCCTGGAGGAATCCCCGGAGGAACTCCTGGAGGAATCCCCGGAGGAACTCCTGGAGGAATCCCCGGAGGAACTCCTGGAGGAATCCCCGGAGGAACTCCTGGAGGAATCCCCGGAGGAACTCCTGGAGGAATCCCCGGAGGAACTCCTGGAGGAATCCCCGGAGGAACTCCTGGAGGAATCCCCGGAGGAACTCCTGCAGGAATCCCCGGAGGAACTCCTGCAGGAATCCCCGGAGGAACTCCTGGAGAAATCCCCGGAAGAACTCCTGGAGGAATCCCCGGAGGAACTCCATGAGGAATCCCCGAAGGAACTCCAGGAGGAATCCCCGGAGGAACTCCAGGAGAAATCCCCGGAGGAACTCCTGGAGGAATCCCCGGAGAACTCCTGGAGGAATCCCCGGAGGAACTCCTGGAGGAATCCCCGGAGGAACTCCTGGAGGAATCCCCGGAGGAACTCCTGCAGGAATCCCCGGAGGAACTCCTGCAGGAATCCCCGGAGGAACTCCTGGAGAAATCCCCGGAAGAACTCCTGGAGGAATCCCCGGAAGAGCTCCTGGAGGAATCCCCGGAGGAACTCCTGGAGGAATCCCCGGAGGAACTCAGAATCACTGAAATAATTCCTGCCAAAATCGTAGAAGGAACTCAAAGAATTGCTGTAGGAATTCTCTTGATAGTTTCGAATACATAAATCCATAATCACCTACAAAACTGTCTCCAATCTTCCATTCAACTTTTATTTTCGGAATTCCTTCTCATCAAAATCTATCACTTTGAAGCCGGAATCCCTGCGGTGGATTACTCGTCTGGTTTTTATGAGGATCCGACCCTCCGGATGTTTTAAAAAATGTCCCAATAATTGAGATCTCAGATTTCACTGTGGTTGGCCGTTTCGTAGTGTCCCAGCCGGTTCCAATTTCAACGTTGTATTTATTCATCAGTGGAAGGGATCACATTCGAGACGACGTCCGGTCGATAGTTCCTCCGAGGTACTTCTCAACAAAGATGTCAGAATATTTTGCTTCTACCGCAGCAATATTTGGCAACAATCGGTACGGAATTCGGAAACTAAATATAGTAGCGACCTGTGTGGAAATGAGTAACTAAACTAAAATGACAACTCCGTGGGCAATCATTTTACTCGCCCAGCATTTTCAGCTAGGGTTAATTAATTATGCTTTATAGTAGGTCAATTGGCTAGCTATGTTGCGCAATTCAGATCCCATTGTGATTCACTAGCCTCTTCCCAGCAACTCTTATCCCTACCTCAGCGTGGTACCGGCCGGAAACTATGAGTAACCTTAGGGAAGATTGGGTAACCATCCCCGGTGGGAACTTTGGTCGTAGGCTGACAGGGAAGGGGGGAGGGGGTTGCTTCTGCAAAGCTGAGCGTCTGTTCTCCAGGAGGAGTGGCTCACAACAGCGTCTGATCCCCATGTTAAGGGCGGCTGATCAACGTCCGAGTGCCAGGGAATGACTCTAAGCTCACATTACCATAGTACGAGCCAGCAGTAAAAACCATTGTAACGGAAAATCAACATCAGAATAATACGAATCGAGACCAACGACAGTGAACAAAAAGGACTTGCGATTGAAAACTCGGTACGTGGAATTGCCGATCTCTCAAAATCATTGGGAACACCCGCATACTCGCCGATCCACTGTTCAGTCCTTCAAAGGACTGCGGGTTCGGCATCGTAGCACTGCAGGAGGTGTGTTGGACAGGATCCATTGTGCGAAGCTGGGAACAGCTTCTATCGTGATGGGTGATATGCAAAGGAGCATGACCGGTTGGTGGCCGATCGACGAAAGAATATGCAGGTTGAGGATCAACGGCCGATTCTTCAACTTCAGCATAATAAACATGCACAGCCCACACTCCGTGAGCACTGATGATAACAAGGACGGATTTTACGCGCAGCTCGAACGCAAGTACGACCGTTGCCCAAGCCACGACGTCAAGATCATCATAGGAAATTTAAACGCTCAGGTAGGCCAAGAGGATGAATTCAGACCGCCGATTGGAAAGTTCAGCGCCCACCAGCAGACAAACGAAAACGGCCTACGACTCATTGATTTCTCCGCCACCAAAAAAATGGCCATACGTAGCCCCTTTTTCCAACACATCCTCCCTCATCGTTACACCTGGAGATCACCACGGCAGACAGCATCCCAAATTGAACACGTTCTGCTTAACGGACGGCACCTTTTCGGCATTATCGACATCAGGACCTATAGTGGCGCCAGCATCGACTCCGACCACTACCTAGTGATGGTCAAACTGCGCCCAAAACTTTCCATCATCAACAATGTACGGTACCGGCGACCGCCACGGTACAACCTAGAGCGACTAAAACAACCGCATGTTGCCTCCGCATACGCGCAGAATCTCGAGGCGACGTTGCCAGACGAGTGCGAGCTCGATGAGGCCTCTCTAGAGGACTGCTGGAGCACAGTGAAAGCAGCCATCAACGATGCAGCCGAGAGTACCATCGGGTACGTGGAACGGAATCGACGAAACAAATGGTTCGGCGAAGAGTGCAGAACAATTTTGGAGGAGAAGAACGCAGCGCGGGCGGTAATGCTGCAGCAAGGCACCCGACAGAATGTGGAACATTACAAACAGAAGCGGATACAGCAGACCCGTCTCTTTCGGGAGAAAAAGTACCACCTGAAAGATGCGGAGTGCGAAGAAATGGAACTGCTGTGCCGTTCTCAAGAAGCACGGAAGTTCTACCAGAAGTTCAACGCATTTCGCAACGACTTCGTGCCGCGACCCGAAATGTGCAGAGATAAGGACGGAGGCTCCTTGACGGATGGACGTGAGGTGATCGAAAGCTGGAAGCAGCACTTCGAGGAGCATCTGAATGGCGTGGAGAACGTAGGCTCTCTGCGCTCCATGCCTTCTTGTGCCAACCGGATCAGAAGCAAACACCAGTTTTGCAGGGTTGTGGTCTGGCATTCTTGCAAAACGCCCTGCCCACCGTATCCTTCCGGCTTTGGCCACCTTCCGGATGCTGGGTTCGCCGTAAAGTGCAGCGAGCTCGTGGTTCATCCTTCCCCGCCACACATCGTTCTCCTACACACCGCCGAGGATCGTCCTTAACACGCGTCACTCGAAAACTCAGAGTGCTTGCAGATCCTCGTCGAGCATGATCCATGTCTCGTGTCTGTAGATGACCACCGGTCTTATTAGCGTTATGTACATGGTGCATTTGGTGCGTGGGTGAATCTTTTTAGACCGCAGCTTCTTCTGGAGCCCGTAGTAGGCCCGACTTCCGCTGATGATGCGCCTTCGAATTTCACGTCTCATGTTGTTGTCAGCCGTCAGTAAGGATCCGAGGTAGACGAGCTTCTCCACCACCTCGAAAGTACACCCGTCTATCGTAACATTGCTAACCAGACGGATCCGGTCGTTTTCGGTTCAACCTACCAGCATGTAGTTTGTTTTTGAGGCATTCACCACCAATCCGACCTTAGCTGCTTCACGTTTCAGCTCTGTCATCGTTCCAAATGTTCTGGCGATAATGTCCATGTCGTCCGAGAAGCACACAAATTGACCGGATTTTGTAAAAATCGTTCCCCGGCTGTTGAGCCCGGCTCGTCGCATCACACCTTTCAGTGCGATGTTGAAGAGTAGGTATGAGAGTCCGTCACTTTGTCGCAGTCCCCGGCGAGATTCTAATGAACTGCGCGGTCGATACTGTCATATGCCGCTTTGAAGTCGATGAACAGGTGATGCGTTGGGACCTGGTATTTAAGCGTTTCTGGAGGATTTGTCGTACGGTAAAGATCTGGTCCGTTGTCGACCGGCCGTCGATGAAGCCGACTTGATAACTTCCCACGAAATCACTCGTTTAAAGTGGCGGCTAAAATATAAACGACTCATAAAAAAGTGATAATTTTCCATAACAAAATCAGAAATTGCCAATAAAAAAGTAGGGGTGGGAGCAATGATAAACTATAAAATTTCCATAAACAAATCAAAAAGTGCATAAATAATTCAAAACTTCCCATAAATAATTGATTTTCGAGCAATAAAAAATGTCAGATTTTCCACAAATAAAAATCAACAATTGCAATAAAAAAACTATATTTTTTCTAACAAAAAAGTTTAAATTTTCCATAAATAAATCTGATTTTTCCATAAATAATTTAAAAATTCCCAATTGAAAAACATCAAAAAAGCAATTGAAATTTAAGCAATAAATACGAAATAATGAGCAAAGTAAAAGAACCGGTTGAGCCATGCGGCGAAGCCGCATAGAGGATTGAGGAACTGAGGCGGCAGAAGGCCGCCGAAGTTCCCGAAAGCCGATGCACCGTAACTGCGTCGATTCGGTTCTAGGCAATCCACAGATCCAAGAATTTGCCCGGTATAATGCGAACAGAGATGTTATCCTTTTTTAAAGTCCGACGAGCGTTAGCGAGTTCGGACAGCAAGCGATTGTCTGTTAATTTGCACAATAGTTTCAGTTTTTCTATCATAGTTCTAAGATGTAGTATGTTCGAAATTTTTTGTTGGAAAAAATATAGTTTTTTATTGCAATTGTTGATTTATTTGTGGAAATTCTGACATTTTTTATTGCTCGAAAATCAATTATTTATGGGAAGTTTTTATTTATTTATGCGCTTTTTTAATTGTTTATGGAACTTTTATAGTTTATTATTGCTTCCACCCCTATTTATTTATTAGCAATTTTCGAATTATTTATGGAAAATTTTTAATTTATTATGGGACGATTAATTGGCTGCCTTAAAGTGGCAGATGACGAAAGATGATCGGGGATAGCACTTTGTAGGCAGCATTCAAAATAATGATCGCTCTGAAGTTCTCATATTCCAAATGGTCGCCTTTCTTGTGAATGGGGCAGATTACCCCTTCCTTCCACTCCTCCGGTAACTGTTCGGTTTCCCAGATCCTGACTATTAGCCGATGCATACAGGTGGCCAACTTTTCTGGGCCCATCTTGATGAGTTCAGCTGCGATACCATCCTTACCAGCTGCTTTGTTGGTTTTGAGCTGGTGAATGGCATCCTTAGGGGCTGTCCATAAACCACGTGGTCATTTTTTTGGGACTTCTCAACCCCCCCCCCCCCGCGTGGTCATTTGTCCATACAAAAATTTTTATTCGTCCATACAAAATGCTCATAGGCCAGACCCCCCCCCATGACCACGTGGTTTATGGACAGCCCCTTAACGTCCCTCAGCGTGAGAGTTGGTTCATTTCCGTCCACCGCTGCCCTGGCATCGTCGTTTCCTCCGTTGTCGTGTTCTCCCGTGCCTAGTTCTCCACGCCATTCAGGTGCTGATCGAAGTGTTTCTTTCATATTCCACATTACCTGATTTTATGAAGATTTTTGAAGTTTATGTCAAAAACCTATTTAATTCTATTCAGTCCGTACAATTGAATTTATGTTAATATTTTTTCTCTCTGTGAATTAGTTCTGTATAGAGTCTCGGCATTTCTGGTCATACACGATGTAGCAAACATGATGCGATATCCATAACCAATTTGTCTTTGTTGAAACATTGAAATTCAGTCGAAGAAACTGAGAAAATCCGTGAGATTTTGGTCCCATTTCATAAATATATTGATTTATTGATGTCTACCATGTTTTATTAAGGGACATTTTTAGTCTCCCTATATTCAATCAAACAAACAAAATAAATTCCATCACAGTAAGTAAAATTCAATCACGTAGTTATCACTTTCTTCGAATTCCATCAATCTCGCATTCGCTCGTAAATTCCCACATCAGTCCAAAAACCAATAATTGGTTGTCAACCCAAACTCTCCATGACTGATTTATAGCATCCACCAGCGAGGCACCTCCAACTAACTAACTGCGACTTCCTCGGTCGGTTGCTGGCACCTATAGGCAGTAGCTACTTACTGCAGTCGCCACCGCAAAAGTAAAACAGAGAGACTCGTTTAAAATTTAATTTTCCACGCCACATATTTACTTAGTCGATCTATATCGATCCATCCATCTCTCCATTTGCAGACGAGCAGGCAAGCAGAGAAATTCATTTCACTCACCCACAACTCTATCCATATCGATTGGATTGGGCCAAGCCTGAAGTGTGCAGCGCCAGCAGCCAGTCTGTGCGAAACCGTCCCCAGAAGCAGCAGAAGCCCTCGAAATGGCATCAATCAGAAGAGCATCGTCATTATCGTCATCATCGTGGTCGTCGTCGTTCCTCGTGGTGACAATTACCCTAGTGCTGGTAGTGCTGACAATTTGCGGTGAAATTCAAACGGCAACCGCCGCTGCTACCAAATCGGGCGATGCGGCGCAGACTTCTGCAGTGGATAATCGCTCCAACGGCGTGCTCTCGGGTAAAATTGGTGGTGGAACTGGTTTAAGATTATTGTGAAGCATCGCTTGTAGGGTTTGATGGTTTTGGCAGGAAAGTAGTCGAAACGCAAACACCAGGTCATCATTGCATAGAACTTTTAAATTATAAATCATCTACAGTCATTTGAAATACTCCTGAATTAATGTATGGCCAATCCATTTAGAGTCATTAGGGTGGTCAATTTTAAGATAAAGTTTTTTTCAACACCTAAAATTTCAAAAAATCATTACTTTCGAACTTAACCAGTTCGCCGATTGTAAATTTATTTATTTATTTTATTTATTTCATTCATTTATTTATTTGATTTATTTATTTCATTTATTTATTTATTTATTTTTTAATAGTATTTTTCTGAAAAAAAAATACAACGAAAGGGCCAAACTGCCAAGTTTTTTTTCTTGTTTCCATGGTTTCGGGACCAAAAGTAGACCATATTTTTTGTATTTTTATCAAAAAAAAATTAGGAAAATTTGGCATAATACATCAAAAAATCAGAAATACCATAATCCGAAATAACATTGTCCAAAATTTTCGATATTTTATGATATGGCGTAACATTGACCATCTCAGTGATCGATGCTCGTTTGTGTTGAAAATGCCCTTACTTTTTAAGTTCGGGGTCACTGATTTCGAATATGTTGCAACAATTTTTACAAATTATGTGGTTTATTATTCTATATTTTTAGCCAAGTTCGGCAAAAAGCAGTTGAAAGCTAGTAGAAAATACGTTATATTACCGTTCTCATCTTAAAATATGGTCAACCCAATTCCCAGCGACACTGCCGTAAGTTTACATTCATTTTTTAGAAAATTGGCAAACTTGGGTTAAGTTTCCATACAAATATTTTTGTAAAAGTTTCAAATAAATCATGTTCAAAGTTACTTTGACTTATTATCTTTTGAACGAGACCAAGGGTTTTGTAATTGGACGCATATTGGCGGAGATATGGACCTAAAAATATGACATGTTTTTGAGGGGGTGACCCCAGACTTTTGATCGGGAGTGTATGTATGTATCACAGATAAACAGACATAACATTTGCAAAAGTTCATCGTTCCCACTTTTAACGATACTTTTTAATCTTCGTAGTTGTGGCTTTCACAACTTTCACACTAGCGCCTTCTGTTGACGATATTGCACAGCGCAGTGTTTCGTGAAACATGTCCACATGTTTCATGGTAGTGTGATTTTCATAATAATTGTTCTAGGTGTTGCGCCTGTTTGTCTGTGTATGTTCGGAATCAGGAAGCTTTTCACAAATTATTAGAATAACTCGGAAATATGGGGATCTTCATTTTCATGATTAATTTAAGTTTATTTGAGTTGAGTTTTTGTATATTCACCCCTTGTGAAAAAATAGCTTCAAGTAAATATTCTTAAAAATAATGAAATTAAAAAAAAAACACCCCTCAATTTTTGTTTTACCAATTTGTGCCCCCTTAACGTAACATGTAATGGCTTATATGTATTGTGCCATTTTCAAAGCTGCGTAACTTTTTTCCTGCTTCACCGAAATAAATCTAATTTTGCCCAGTTTTTTTTATTTATGTGTATTTTAACAATTTGCTAAAGGATGGTACGGTCAAATTTTGGTCATACAATTTTATTCATAACTTTAGACTGCGAACACCAAAATAGCTGATTTTTGGACCAGTAAAGGTACATTGTATGCAGCTTATACCATAAAATTTTCATCAAAATCGGTTTAGTATTTGCGGAGATATCGTTGAATCTTGAGATCTGCAATTTTACAGTTTTGTACAAAGAGGATTCAAAAATAAGAACACATTTTTATTGTTTTATTTATATAGCAAGAATAAGTTAACCGATTTCAATGAAAAATTTTCTGTTTGTAAAGTATGCATGTCAAAATGTTGTGTAAAAATTTCATTCAACTTTATCTAGCCGTTACAAAGTTATATTTTCTTAAGTGACACCCGGTCAGTTTTTTTTCGTATTCAAACTGCTGCAACTTTGAAAGTATTCATACAAAATGGTTCAAAATTTAACTAAGAACATATTTTTATAATAGTGTTATACTGTAAAATGTTTATAGGAATCGGAGCAGTATTGATAGTTCTATAATCAAAATTGTGCTTCGCTGTCCTAAAATTGGCGAAAATTTACTTTGGAACGCTTTGTACAAAATTTTAAAAAGGCAGGTCGTTGGTTTTATCTATACATCAACCAATACTTAATGGATTTTGATGAAAATTTTATGGTATAAACTACACATAATGTACCATTACTGGTTTTGGTGTACGCAGTCTAAAATTATGAAAAAAATGGTGTGACCAAATTTTGACCGTACCACTTTTTAATTCTACATATTTTGCAAAGTTTATCTTTAGAGTATATTGTTCACATCGGTGCAGTTTTGCAGCTGTCAGTAAGATTCCCCCATGGATTCCCCTCAAGATGGAATACCTACAATTCACTAACCGATTACAAATAGAAAATTGTACACTTGCATGTAAAAATTTTAAGTTGGTCGATATATGACAACTTCATAAATTTACTTCGTCGGATCATCCATGGTTCGTTAATAGATCTTCTATCTATCTATCTATCTATCTTATCAGGATTCTGAGATATAGAAGTTTGAGGATATTTGACCCTGGCGCCACCTAGCGGACGATTCTCAAACCAAAGACGCCATTGCCAGATAGTTCTTAGCCTGCTGAACAACTTTGCTGAAAACGGCATGCTTGTACCTCATTAGGGTATCGAGATATACGTGTTTGAATTTTTCAGACACGATGCGCCACCTAGCGGATAAATCTCAAACCAAAGACTTCACTATCAGATAGTTCTGAGCTTGCTGAAGAATTTTGCCGAAGACAGCATCATTCTATCTTATCAGGTTTCTGAGATATGAGGGTTTGGACGTTTTTGTTCCTGGCGCCACCTAGCGGCCGAATCGCGAACCAAAGTTGCCGTTGCCAGTTAGTTCTTAACCTGCTGAACAAATTCGCCGAAGACACTATACCTCTACCTCATCGGGATCTTGAGATATACGTTGCGCAAAGAATGTAACCAATTTTGGTACCCCAAGACAATCCGGAATAACTCCGGAACCATGTGGACCAGGCAGCCATGTCCCTGGCATCATAAACTAGAAGAGTTTTTCGGGAAGTTGTGAAAATTTCATCAAAATCCATCGAAAAACAAAAAAGTTAAGACCATTTTTGTGCTTTTCCGAAGGTGGAAAATGTACGTTGGCTGGATGAAGGTTAATTTTAAATATTTTGCATAAAATTCAAACGGAGACATACATGCAAAACTAGATGAATTTCCTCATTTTTTGGTTTTGACCACTCTGAATTTGTTTATCTTGGCTTTGTTCATTTGCAAAAAGAGGCAGATAATCCAAATCAGCCACATTTGCTTATGGATTATCAAGACTAGTGCTATTGAAAACCTGAGTGGGGGTTGAATTCGGCCATTGTGGCTGCCATATTTGTATTCTAAGATGTTCCACCTTAACTGCGTATAGATGCTCATCTTCTCAGTACTAATCAAGAGGGCTGTAGTTTTCCATTCTTGGTGAAATCTACACAAATGTTTAATTATTTTTAAGAGAAAATGGAGTTAGTTGTTTTGCCAAATGTGCAATTTGAAATAAAGCTTGATTTTCAATAGTTTGAAAAGGCTGTTTGTCTTCAGCTGCAGTCGCTGGAAAATACTGCAAATAGAAATAATTTATAAAAAGGTAAACTGGATAACAGATGATAACGTAAAAAACATGCATTTATTAACGTGAAATAGATGAAAATGAGGTTTGAAATGGAAAAACACTTTCGCATTATTTCCTGCCATACCCTAACTTAATTCTAAAGCGCAAGATCAGCTTCAACCGTTAAGGACAGTGGTGTGAGGAGTGGGTAGGACAGGGAGGACATGTCCTACCCACAAAATATGCTGGGAAGGACAGTCCATATATTGTCCTCCCTCCCTCATTGTAATCTTCTTCCCTCCTCTCTTGGAGGTTGAAACTTTAAATGAGGATGATTATGATGGCTAAAAATGGTGATATAACATACAAACGTTATTTTATCAAATTTCAACCATTTTTTGGTTGTATTAGCCCTTTTAGGTGGATTTATCATCCTTTAAAATTACCTAAATTTTTATTCGTCATGGTTACATTGTATTTTAAATAGATTTACTAGATATGATCAATAAAATTAACTTATATTCTTAGATAGGTGACTTCTAATACTTTGACCCATTCTCACCCCCTCTAAGGGGTGAGATTGGGTCAATTTTCAATCATTTGTAGTTTAGTAAGTAATTCATATAATGTGATACTTTCTTGCTAAACTTTCATTACCACATAGAAGAGTATACATACCAAATAAAAAGTTATTCCGACTTCACTTGCATTTGTTATTTAACAAACAATCTTTGAGTATCCTTTTTTGACCCATTCTCACCCCCAACCACGGTACTTTTTCAATTTATTGGCGGCTATGTTGTTACTTTCCTTCAAAACACATTTATATATAAGTCAATTAGTGGGAAATTAAATGAACTTTAATTTGCATCTAGAATTTTGAAACGATGTTGAAGTTTTAAATAATTTGGTGTTTTATTAGAAAAATAATCAAATCGTTATAATTTTCTTCCGTGTTAAGAATTTTAGGTTAAGTCAACGATTTTTCATAAATCATTATATAAGTCATAGATGGTCAAAATTTCATTGCATTCGGATCATTGAATCCGGAGAAATAACAGCTCAAAGTTGATGATGATTAACCTGGGCTTGTTAGGGGAATATCTATAAATAAGAAGAAAATCGCGTTAAGTTCTGTTCCTTTAAATTCCACTAAGAATTTGCATCCTTTGACAGATACGTCTTTCGACCTCAACTGTAAGGTCGTCTTCAGTGTCTTGTACTTGACTCGACACTGTCAGACTGTCAGACACTGACACTGACTCGACACTCGAGTCGAGTCAAGTACAAGACACTGAAGACGACCTTACAGTTGAGGTCGAAATTCGTATCTGTCAAAGGATGCAAATTCTTAGTGGAATTCAAAGGAACAGTACTTAACGCGAGCTCAAAGTTGGCTATCGGATAAATTTACCTTTAACATGAAACTTTATGACTTCGTGGAGAATGGCTAAATTTTTCGCAAATTTGGACCACTGATACACAACTACTTGATGAACTTACAGTATAAATTTGAAAATATTTGGTGCACTTTTCGAAAAGTTTGTTAGTTAGTTGAACATTTTTTGAAAAGAGAAAGTTTTTCCTGTCCCGATCATTTTGTCTATCCCCTATAGTTTCTTGTGGAATTCGGCCATTTTCTGGCAGTTATGAGAAGGCAACACAGTCGTTGCTTTATAAAACATTTGATTTTCAGATAAAACTCTTGTAAACCACTATATATCAACCAGGATATATCAACTACCTGGATTTCTTTAGTGACTCTATTGGAATAACTTCAATATCTTGTAAAAAAGTATTCAGAAACCAAGAAGTAGACACAAAATTTGGCTTGGATTTAATGAGAAATACTGTAAAAAGTTTAACCAAACAGTTATTATAAAAAAGTTTTGGAGATTCTGTGAATGGAGCTGTTTTGAACGATTTCTCCAATGGTTACTCCAGATATTGCTCAAAAAAATTGCTCCAGGTAGATCGCAATTTTTTCGTGGCTCCCACGAAGACTTTTCTTAGGACTCCAAAATAAGCTGCTACAACGAATCAAAGATTTTTCTAGGAGATGCTTTATCAATTGTAACAATAAATGTTAAGGTATTGCAAGAAAATGGCTCCAAAGATTCCACAAGAAATTGTATATTAGGCCTCTTTTTTTTTCCTTCAAGTAATTAATTTCTCGGATCGTCCAATAGAAATCCTTTCTGTGTATTTCTTCGGAATTCCTAAATGGAAATTCGGCCTTCAAATTTTCGCTTCAAATTTCTTCGAATAAACCACACTAAAGTTCAACATGTTAAAAATGTTCTAGAATTGCTATAAACACATTTCTATGATTCCATACATTTGTCCTACCCACGTAATTGGACGTGGCCGCGCCTCTGGTTAAGGAGAAACATTAGCGAATACAAATATGGTCGACTTGATACCTTCCTCACGTTTCCAAGAGCACCAATCTTGAAAATTCTTAAACTGCGCTCGATTTAGAAAAGCTGCCTCTTTTTGCAAGTGAACAAAGCCAGGAAAAACAAGTGAAGCTTGGTTCAAAGTTTCGTTTGTCAGAAGTGTGCCTCTGAAGATTGAATTCAACATTGCAATAGGATTTCTTGAATTTTCACCTTAAAACATGTTGAAAAAAAATAAAAACCATACTTTAGCCCTCTCCCCCCACCCCCTTCACTATCATTATCATTAATTTTAAGTAAGCAAATAAATTTTATGTCAACATTAAAAGTTAACATTTGCTACATCGCTTTTGAACTTGTAAAGGATCCGTTAATTCTGAAATTTCAGCAGATTTCATGAAGTTGTCGCGTCATTATTTTGTTTTGATTAATTCTCTAAGTGGTAATATAAATCAATTCCTTGTAAAAAAGCTAAGAAGGCGCAAATCAAGGGCCGAAACGTCGGATGAAATAGAATCAATCCGCTCATAATTTATCCGGACCGAAAAGCCAATTGTATAGGGAAACGAAACAAAATATCACGCGAAGTACAATTTATTCTGATGCTAAACTCTGCCACCCAGTTCATGCCCACGGAAATTTATCGTTTGTCATCCGACCACACTAAATGAATTGTTGAAGGCAGCTAATTACTCAAGACAGTCGAGAAATAACGGTGGCGTAAAGTGGAAGGCAGAGTGCAATAAGAGACTCAACTGTATGTAATATTATTCGATGCCATTAGATAAGTTTATCATCAAATTTTCCCCGTATACTTTCAGCGCCGAGAACATTTGGCCGGATACGAATGCTCAAGAACGTCATGCTACCGGTGATGTTCATATTGGGTGGCATCAAGACACTTTTAATCTTCCTGGTAGCAATCTCGCTCAAAACCCTCTTCGTCGCCTCGTCCATCTTTGTGATCAACATCAGCCTTGGCCTGGCAAAGGTGATCAACTTTTTCAAACATGGCTATGGAGCTCACCACGGGAAAGATCTATGGTCCTATGGACAAGACAAGAACATTCACATCCATATCCATTCGGACCCAAGCCATCACCTGTCGTTGGACGGACCAGTACCACCTCTGGCAACGGTGCACAGTAGTATCTCCCCGACCATCCACAGCGGAGTCTTCCCGTACTCGAGAAGTGACGTCATCGAACCGATCTACGCTTCCCCATCGCAAATCAACTCATACACCAAGATGTACGGAATGCCCACCGCCCTGACCAACGTACGCCCTCAGAGCTTACCGTATTCCGGCTGGCAGCCCGCGAGTCGAAAGCGATAGGGCGCGATCTACCACCTTAGGCTAAGCAAATAACTCATAGAGAATAATACCAAATCAACCAATGAACTCCCCCGTGAGAGTGCAGTGCACATTGGTTCAGAAAGCCAGTTCACGAGAAGTGCAACTTATCACGTCAATTTGCTTTCCGGGTCATTGGGCAACGCGAGAACAAACCGTTCACCACGTGTGTAAACAAGATCTTCATCGCGCAGGTTCAACACTTATTTATTGCGCCTCAAGGAGGTGGCGACTGTCTTGCCCCCTTCTTGGGCACTAGTTAACTCAGTTAGTAATGTTTCCCATTAGGATGTAAGCGAATTTGCGAGTTAAAACATAAGTTTGGTTAATTAGGCCCTCTAATTGACCGCTCATGTGGATGTTTTTGCCGGAGAGATCCAACAAATTGTTTGCGTGTGCGTTAGAGTAGGTAGGTAAAAGTAAAAGTGTGGTCATAGATCTGAGCTGAATACTGAACCTAATACCAAAAGGGTGAATCAACGAATGTGCGAGCGCGAACATAACGATCTGTAAGTGAAAATAAAGAAGCTAAATCGATGTAAATTACCGAAACAAAAATGCAGTTTTTCTTCTCTCTTTCGACTCATCGATGCATAGCGAGCGTTCAATGTAGCGATGAAGTGAGAGGGAAATATGAAACGAATTCCTTATTAGATGTAGGCCCACTAAGTGTTGCTGACCGAAGAATATGGTTTAAATGTCCATTCACAGAAATGGATGCATGATTGGCACTGTTGACGTGATGAATTTTAGTTTTGAATTTTGTGCTCGGAAGGAAATAACGCTGCGCTGGATGCACATATCCATTACGAAAAATGACAAGACAATGCTACACACTAAGAATGAATCGCAGAATTCTGTGAAAGAATTCACCGAATCAAAACTGTAAAACATGTTTTCACAGATCTTTCTGTGAAATTTGATGTTTTCCAATCCAACTGTCACAACTTCACATAAAATTCGGTAAATGCAAACAAATTACCAAATTCTGTGAAATTTTTACACTACGGTTCGGCGAACATTAACATTTTCACCGTACGCTGCGATTTTTACCGAACTTCTGTGAAACCAGTAGTCGGTCATATTACCAAGTGCAAGCTGTCAAAAATTAATAGGTTTTTAATTTTTTTGCGTGAGAATAATAAAGTCATCGGCAAACTAAAGATAGAACAGCAGAACAACAAAAATGAAGATTTTACGATTTTCAACAGAAGTGCGAGATGCTGGTAGCTGGTATTCCCAGTAAGTACTAATTTCTCAACAATAATATATTTTTGTAGTCATTCTGTTGAATTGCAGTTCCCGGATCCGTCATCGCGTTGGGAAGAGCAACATCCCATGAACGATCATACAAGACAACAGGCACTTTCGTCCCGTTAATTTGCGTGTTGCCCTCTCACTGACCAGCGTAATGAATAAATAATAGTATTTCAAATTTAAAAAAAAAACTTGTTTTATTATGGTTTTGATTTGAGGAAGCAGTAAAATTTACCGAACAGTTCCGTGAATCACAAATATTCCAATTGGAAAATCGCCGAAATTTTGTAAAAAAAATCACCGAAAGTGCTGAGAAACCTACGTAAATAAAGTACAAATTCACAGAAAAACTGTAAAACAAATCACCGAAATGTTCGGTGAATTTGACAAATGAGCATTTTTATTCTTTACAATATGTTCGGTGAATCAAAAAATCACCGAACAGTTCACCGAAAATTCTGCTGTTGAGATTTCGGTGAAATTTCACCGAATTCGGTGATTTATTCTTAGTGTGTATATTGTGCATAAAAACAAGAAACAAAACAAACAGTGCTTCAATCCTTTGTTTTTCATTGGATGAAAATGGGAGCCACATGCTTAAGAAGAGAACCAATACCCTATACAGTAGACGTTCGATAAGTGCAACATGTTTACGTTTCAGTTACCGAATGAAATTCGCTAACTGCAACGACTGACAGCCGTCAAACTGTTGTCAATTGCTGTTGGACGCAGCCAGAATGCACTCAAAAACATTACAATGCACCTGTAATGCATCCGAAAAACATCGCAACTCTGCTGACGTTTTGTTTTTGACAGATAGCGGTGCGATAACTGCAAAATTGTTGCACTTAGCGGACTTGCAGTTAAAAAGCATTGCAGTTAAACCGTTTGCACCGAGCAAACGTCTACTGTATTACTGTGCCCTCCACAGTTGTCACGGGAAAGAGTTGCTGTTAGTTGGGAGGGATCGATAGTTATTAACATAAATCAGGATTCACCTCGGTAAGCGATGCGATCTATGTAACCGTGAGCATACACAAAACACATATAAAGCATTGTCCACCGTCTATCACCGATTGCGAGAGAGTTCGTGGGGCATTATCAGGCTGGGTTCATGGGTGAACGCGCTACAACGTTCCAGATGTTCGCCATTCGCCAGGTGTTTATAAATGCCGCGAATTCAACGTGCCCACACATCACTTGTTCATCGATTTCAAATCGGCGTATGATCCAATCGATCGGCAGATTATGTACAAATACGAATTCCCGGATAAACTGATACGATTGATCAAGGCTACGATGGATCGGGCAAGCCTCGTTGGATAAATGTACGACTCGTGCTGAAAAAATCAACTTTTTGCAACTCGTTACATAAATAACTGTACCCAATCGGATTTTTTGAAGTCAATTGCATTCGCTCCAGGTTTGTGCAAATTGTCAAGGACAACCATACGGAATCGGTTCACCAATCCGTTCCGGAGTGATTCCAGATTCCGTTGGGGTCATGACCGGCCGGAAAATGACACATCAATGCATTTTACTCAGCAGAATCTATTGTTATTATGGAAATTTTCACATATTATACGCCAGGAATACAGAAACAATATAACTGCAAGGAACCATTGACTTGAAATGACACAATCAAACAGTCTCATGAACCGGATATGTCCCGGGTGCCCCCAGGGATGTGGCCAAAATATCCATTCTAGCAATATTGTCAGAATCATTCATGCGGCACCTCGAACTTCCAGATTTGTCGAAACATGAAGGAAAATAGTCCTTCCACGCTCCTAAGGCTCCTCGGGAACGGCCTGGTCATACTCGGAATGTTCCGGGTGCCCCCAGGGATGTGACAAAAGTGGCCATTTCCACAATGTTATCAAAATCAACCGTGCGACACCTCTAATTTCATGATTTGTAGAAACCTAAAGGAAAATAGCCCTTCTAGGCCCTTATGGCTACTTGGGACCGGTCTGGCCATACCCGGAATGTTCCGGATGCCCTCAGGGAAGTAGTCATTTCTCAAACATAGTCAAAATCAGCCGCGTGACACCTCAAACTTTATGATTTGTCGAAACATGAAGGACAACAGTCTTTTAAAGAATGGTATTCTGCCTAGATATTTGTGTGACCGAATTGAAAGAGGAAGTTATAACACTAGAAACGCGGATCAAATACGAACACCCAACCTTTTGCATGGTGCTTCACAAAATTCCTTGTATTATAAAGGTATAAATGTATTCAATTCGATGCCTGACCACATCACGAATGCAGTAACTCTATCACAGTTTAAGAGACTATGCTGCTTTTTAAACAGCTACTCTGTTGACTTTTTTATTCTTGACTAGATTTTGTATCTTGACGAAGTTTGCCAACAGATATTTTGTATAGACAATTTATGTTTTCGTAATAGGAGGCATGAACAAACTATAATGGTCGCCCCGATGATGATGATGGATTTTATATATTTTGACGTAGTCTTATAAACTGAGCTTATTTTGTGTAGTCTACAAAAGTTTAAACACGAATGTTGTTGTTTTTCGGATAACCAACCGAAATGGTATGTTACACATACGTAACGCCTGAAGTTCATAGGCACAATATGTGTTGAAAAGTGGACAAGTTGAGTGGATAAATTGCGAAAAAATCCACGTAGTTCTGGTGGGGTTTGAACCCACGTCTCCACAAGTTCGCTAGACAGGGCGCGTTAACCAACTCCGCCACAGAACAAGTAACAATTCTGTGAAGTAGAAAACCAACCTGAATCCAACGCCTACCTCACCCCACGTTCTTTCCTCGCAATTGATAATTTCCTTCGGTCCTTAGATGTCCACTTCCAACACTCTCTGAGCGTGCCTACGAACAACAGTGAGAGCATGTTGTTTTTAGTGTCGAGACTGTTGCCTATCCACATCACACATATTGTGCCTATAAACTTCAGGCATTGCATTACGTATGTGTAACATACCATTTCGGTTGGTTATCCGACAATAAGTGACATGATTTACAAAACTGCAGAAAACTACTGAAAGAGGAAAAAGATATCTTTATTTTTTTTTAAATGTTATGTATAAATGTCTCAACTTTCAATTGATGCAAAAAAAAATGAAAATCGGTGATTGCAATTAGGTATGATGAAAAAAAAAATTGATATAAAAATCCAAGATGATGGCCAAAATCAATATGGCCGACCCAATTTTTTATAATTGTAAATAGTAGCTCTATCTTTCCTCTTTTCAACAACATTTCGTTTTGAGGTGGTTTTAGACGAAACTTTCAAGTTATAACAGTTTAAATGAGCCATCATTTGACCAAAATCAAGGGGTCTGCACTAACAGGGGGTCCATCAATTTGAGTAACCAAATGCATTCTCCTCACTTTTTTAGCGAGGACTTTCAGAAAATCGCAACCTAAACATTTTTGAAGATAAAGTGTAAATAGTGGGCCGGTCTCAGCGAGAATTTCTCACTAGTTGGATATTTTTTAGATATTTCGAACTTTAATTAAAAAGAGATTTTTTGAAATCACATTTTGACAGTTGGGCAACTGCTTGACAGCTCCACTCACTACAAAATCCGACGGGGGGTGATTCGTCAAATCGCCCCCATAAAACTTCAAATTGATTTTTGAATAGGTTCCCGGGCTCCCATAAAAAATTGGATTTTGGCTCATTTAGGCGTGCAGATTCAGATATGGAATTATTATCTCAACACCACTAAAGAAGCCAATTTCAACTCGATTGTGAGTTAATTTTAAACCTTCGAAACCTATTAACGAGAGAAACTCGATCAACTAGTAAAATTAGAAAAGCTCGATTTGCATAGGTCGAATCTGCATAGGAATCACATCAAACATACGACCTATTCAAATTGAACGCTAGCAATTAAAGATAATTAAATTAAATTAAAATTTTCAATTTTAAAATTTAAATTGTAGACTCAAGTATGGACTGACTTATCGACCCCTGTTTTGATACATATTTCTTTAACCATTTCAAAATGTAAAACGCAAACGGTTATCCAACGGATAGCACATTGCATACCCACCAGGCGTTTGCATTTTCTCCCGCTAACGCACGCTGCACGCATAAGGTGAAACTCGATTTCAAATTTGCAAAAGCACACAACTTTAGCACCAGAAGTCAATACTTGGGTTTGGAATCGTAAATATTGGTCAAATTGATCGCGGTGTAAAAATTGATCAGATCAGGCGGCGTTTTTTTCTGTTAGATAAAGCATACTTTAACTCTAATAAGATGTTTGGATCAATATGGCCCTGACAGTCTCGCTAAACGTGTGCTACGCTTGGCGCTACGCCATCGTGGTGCACCTACATTAGGGCAGTTCAGATTTCAAACATGTTGAAAATTCAAAGTTCCCATATGTTCATTGCAATCCTTAGTGCAAAACTAGAGCCCTGTCAAATTTTCAGCCATTTCGGTGGTGGCCCAAGAGCAAAATAGGTTTACTATGGAGAATTTTCAAAAAAAGTTCTCCGCGTTGTAGAGCATTCATACATGGATAAAGTCATACGGTCAAAGCCAAATTGAATTCTTCAGATCTCAATGATGAATGTTTCCGAAGACCGGAACTTATTTCGACAATCGGCAAAAAAGATATTAAACAAATTCTCACTCGAATGCGCATCTTCATACACGATGTCCTGCAAGGTGTGCAAGAAGCCAACACGCATACTATGATTGCGTGTCAAAGCGTGTCCGTCGAGCTGTGATCTTCTGTTCAAGCAATAGAAATACACTAGAACTCCAATGGCGCTGTAGTCGCTTTTCTTATTCAATTATATGACCAATTTTAATTGCCATAATTGATTGTTTGTAAGTGTTCATCGTGTAGGGGATCTTTTGTTTTGGTTAACAAAATTTATTTGACACTTATAGTACCGCTAATAACGCTGTAAGGGCGTGGCAAACTAGATGTTAGTCACACGAACAGTCGCGACATTGGACTTCTGTGGCTAGTTATTCTAATGTTCAAGCGTGCACGGATGAATATTGATTAATAACTTCTTTTTCGTGAGTCGAAATGAATTGCGGTCTTTGGCAACATTCATCATTGAGATCTGAAGAATTCAATTTGACTTTGACCCTATGACTTTATCCATGTATGAATGCTCTACAGCGTGGAGAACTTTTTTTTCGAAAATTCTCCATAGTAATTCACATATAAACCTATTTTGCTCTTGGGCCACCATTAAATCTGGAGCAACATTTGAAAAGGGCATACAAGCATTGGTAAACAATGACTTCACACGTCGCTCCTGAGCCTCCCTCAGCTTATTCACAAAAACTAAGACCGTTATCAGATAGAGCAAACATCGATCTTTCGGATGACGGTGTTCATTTACGTGGGTGGGCTGCTGTTATGCCCTACGGAGCGTTTTAGAAAAAAGACACAAGACCTCTTGGGCCCTTTTCAAATGTTGCTCCAGAAATCACCACCGAAATGGCTGAAAATTTTACAGGACTCAAGTTTTGCACTAAGGATTGCAATGAACATATGGGAGCTTTGAATTGTTAACATATTTGAAGACTGAACTGCCCTAACCTTCATAGCTTAACATCCTAAGAGGGTTAAATAGATTCCTTATAAGTATGGTGTCATTGGAATCATATACGATACGTTATTTATAAGAAAGCTATTTGGCGCTGTCCATCAACTACGTTGACTCAGTTCTGGCAAGCTCAGACAATAGAAATACACTAGAACTCCAATGACGCTGTAGTCACTTTTCCTATTTAAATAAATTTATAACTTAAATTGTTATAATTGATTGTTTTTAACCGTCTAGCTGATAGAGGATCATTTGTTTTGGTAAATAAAATTTATTTGACACTTCTAGAACCGCTACTGACGCTGTAAGGGCGTGACAAACTAGATGTTAGTCACACGAATAGTCGCGACATTGGACTTCTGTGGCTAGTTATTCTACTGCTCAGACTGTCATATTTTTCTTTAAGAATAAGCATTTTGATTTGGCTGATTTCCTTCATTTGTAAAACAGAAAAAACCTGTTAAATATGAACTTTGTATTTAATTATTATCGGACATAAACTTGAAGCAAGTATTTTAACGGGGGTTACATTAGGATTGCATAGAACTCATTCATGCTTATAGATAGTTTCTGCAGTTAACCCTTCAGGACGCGCGCCGTTGTAAAAGTACAACACTACCAAAAAATCTCGCTTGTCGTATACAGCACGAGCGCGGTGCAGTTTCAGCTGCTTGACGGAGCGCGTCCTGAAAGGTTAAGTGAAGATTTAGCCCATGCACCATGGGTATAAATAAATTCGCCCCATATTATCCGAAAATTGACGAACCTTATGTCAACATAAGCTTCAAATATCGAAAACATCACAATAGCACACACCAAGAAACAAAACGTGTGAAACTTTAGCGAAATTCAAAAAAATCAAAATTAATTGCTAAGTACATTTTTTTTTCTGCCGTACCGTAAAATGGGGTGTTTGTTATTTTTTTATTCTTCAATCACTTAACTTAATTTACAGCTCTTTTTGTCCACTAGGGCACTGCGTGAGCGATTCCAATTGGCGGCTGCACTTACCAAACTTACACTTTGTACAGCGCCTTAATGTATTCTATTCTAATATTCTACTATTGGTTGTTTTTTTGCGCTGCAGTCACTTTTCTACCCAGTCCATGGTAGAATCACAGAGAAACAAACGTCACACTCTCTTCGCTTCCCATCGATCACTTTTTTAACGGTTGAATCAAATATTCAGTAGTAGGTCGATTGACGACTCGCGGCGCTGGTATCGTTTTTGCTCCTGTTTGACGTTTGCTCACTATCACCATCTTGTGGCGGCCCGGCCAAGCACAGTACATTTAGCATTGGGCGATTACGTACTTGTGACGATGTTTCTAATTAAATTTGTTCGAAGTGTTACGTCTGTTTCTCTGTGGTAGAATGATGAGCACGAGGATGTTGATTTGTGGCTCTTCTTCCTTTTCCAGTCCGATGTGGTGTTAAGGGGCGGAAAAAAATTTCGACCCCTTATGCAGGAGTTCTACTTCTTGAGGAAAAGCGGATCATTGTCTTGCCGCCTGCTACGCATATAGATTATAAAATATGACGATTTTTTTGGAAAAATTGAAGATATTCAACAAAATATGCGAATTTTTCGACAATATGAAAATGGGGTGTTAAGGAACTTAAGGGAATAAATGGGAAAATTCTTATATTTAAAAAAAATACAAAATTTATTAATTGTAAACAGTGATTGTAATATTTTTAGAACATCGCCATAAAAGATTATCATTGTGCTGAAGAAGCAGTGACAGTTTCATTGTCATCTATCTTAGAACACACAGAAAAATAAATTGTAAACACAATAAAATTCTAGTTCAAATCAACCGATTTTTCAGTTTACTATAGCGACAAACTGATTTCTAGTTTAAACTGAACTGTTCTATTGTTTGATAATACAAATATTTTCATTTGTCGAAATTTTTGACAGTTTGTTAAAACAAACAGAGATATGGTATTTCCAACATGAAATAATGGATTTATTTAAACGACTGCACTTTTGCCACTAACAAACCTGAAATGTGATTGTGGATCGTAGTGTGCCGCGCGCACGTCATTTTTTTTCGTGCTGTGCTTTTGTCTTTCCAATCATAAGCTTTTTTCATGAATTCGGCCCATGGCAGCGAAGATTTAGCCACCCACTAGGAAGATTTATTTGATACCAAAGGCTTCAGTTTTACAAACAGTGCAAATGTGGAACGAACTGTAAGATACTTGTGAAAACCATAAGAAAGACAATTCACACCGTCTTCAGCTCAGAGGCTGCACAGACTGAACACATTACTTACACTAGACAACGGACAACACAGAACACCCAGTGGCCCAGTGATGAATTTTTCGTTTGACGAAAAGTTTCCACCGACTGGAGCGGGAATCGAACCCGCACTCCCTGGCTCACGATACGCCTAGACGACTGCTGCCGCTAACCGCACGGCCACGAAGCCCACAAAACCATAAGACAACAGTTATGTCTACGAAGTTTACGACCATTCTTCGCGATTTCGTTGGGTCCCTCGACGGACATGCCGCCGTGGCTTTAAATTATTGAATCAGAGAAAATTCGTGAAATTAAATCTTTTCCAAAATGCGTTTATCTGATACTGAATGGCGGAATGAACATTGGTGAAAGTACACGCATTAGACGTATGACCCAACAGAAGTTTAACATTTGTATTTACGTTAATATGAAGCTTGATAAATTAAAATCAGTGAAAATCTTTGGTGAAAAATAAAAACAAGTTTGTAGGTAGTAATGCATGGAATTTTCGATTCGGACCATGACATTTAATCTACTACTGATATCATCATGTAAAATTTGTACCGAGGAGTACTCTGGTTTTGAATAAGCGTTCAAATTCCTGAAAAAGTGTGAAATGTCAAATTCTCTGCAAAGTGCCTACAGTGATGGAAAAAAATATGACAACAGGTTTTTGGAGAAAGAAAACATATTTCGCACTGACGATCACGGAATATACGGTAGAAGAAAATCAGTAATTTCAAATGTGGCGAAATGATGAAGCATCGTTCAAAAGCAATGCGTACAGTTTCACAACACAGTCGACGTTGGTGTTATGAACCGCCCAAGCCAAGAGACCAAAATAAAAATCCCGGTGAGTTCGTTCTGGTTTACATATTTTTTTTTGTAATGTGTTCTGGGTAGTATTTTGGGTTGTCTCTAATTCACTTTTATTTATTTTTTGTTTTCGAGAGTATTAAAATAAGAAAATTTGCTACTTACTCTCTGACTTATAATTTGGGTTATTTAGTACAGCTGGGGAAGGCGTCATCATATTTCTTTCTCATTCCTGAGACCGAGCAATGGCGCTTAAGCCTAGGCTTTCGAGCCAGGGCATAAGGCGTAAATTCCTATGCCCCATCCCGGGAAGGAGGGCTTCAATGGAGTGGCATTAACTTTCTTAGCACCGTCACTCCCAACGTTTTTACTTCTTATCCATACTAAATACTATAAGGAGCGGCTGACGAGATGTCGCCGTTCCATGTTTCGTTGAAATGTATTAAATGCTGCACAGTAGGCCTGGCCGCTTCAATACTTGTAATACATCTCCGATGTACTGCAAGTATTGATAATGACAAGAAAAATTATAGAAGTAGTCGATTCTATCATTTTCCAGGATTCTTCCAATGGATGGCTGTGTATGTGTAGACTAGACTAGACCAGACTAGACTAACAAACCCGGAATGTGATTGTGTTGGTGGCGGCAGTAACTGCGGGAGCTCGGGAATCTATTTTTAGACCGTCGGTAAGCGGATGGGGAGAACGACTAAAAAAAGACAAAAAAGGCGAAACCGATCAACTTTTTGTGGATGCTGTCGTGAGTACCTGCGCGTTATCCATCACGGCCAAAGCTGCACTTGGAAGTTGGCGTGATGGATTTGCTACACCTTCGTTGTGGCGATGTTGGGGTAAGCATTTTATAGCTGTGTGAGTGATTTCGGACCATGTTTATGGTTTTTATTTTGTTGAAACAAATGAAATTTTTGACATTATATGTAATGATGGTAATCGGTTGTTGTTATCAATAAGCTCTAAATGAAAACAATTAAATATAACTTTGGAATAAGTAAATTCTCAGTTTGAAAATCAACCATGCGTTTTATTGTTTTAAACAAGCGCCATTTTTCTGCGTGTATATGGTATCAGTAGGTCGGCTCCTCCATTTGGGAAATTTGTGCCTTTGTATATAAGTTTTTTTTTGTTGAAGTCTCGAAATCTGAAAAAAAAAATGACCGTTAATTGTATCTGAGTGGCTTCATTTTTCAACAAAAAAAAGTTATTCACAGTTACTATTTAGAGTAACAAAATTGAACAGTTCAGACTGACCAATAGGTTGTAATCTAAGGAGGGAATCGCGCCACTTGGGCGGTGGCTTCTATATTCGTCTGTTTTCCACTATAACTCTGTCAAATTTGAACCAATCGACGCAACTTTTGGAATGTGGTGAGACAGGTATAGTATCTACCCGTGTACAACATTTAAAGTCAATTGGTTCAAAATTGACTCAGTTATAGTGGAAAACAGACGAATATAGAAGCCACCGCCCAAGTGGCGCGATACCCGATGTGTATTGACAGTTTTTCGTTCGCTTAAAAACTCATTTAAATTGAAATGTTTTATATGCAAGCACCATCAGATGGCCCAAAGTGAAAACTGTGTTTTCAATGCTGATATTTCAACTCTGAAGCATCGCTGATAGGTTGTATTTCAGATGTTGAGCTGTTTTAGCAGCAATGTTTGATGTGCATGGTTAAGCAAATAATTCCTGGAAGAATTTTGATTATACTTTTTTGTCGTTATGACACACCATTTCTAGCGTAACATGTGAAAAGGGCCTAAGTGCTTTTTGTAAACAAACATGTTTCTGTGGTTGTAGAGCCAATCTTGATCGAACATCAACACCCTTAACAGATAGCCCGAAGTTTGCTCTTTCTGATAAGTGTGTTGATGTGCGTGGGTGGATCAAGTTTAGCTCTACAGCGACCGAATCATGTTTGTTTACAAAAAGCACTTTTCACATGTTACGATAGATTTAAATTTCCTATTTGTTTGTTTTTTTCCGTAAAAAAAAGATAAGTTTTTGAATGATTTACTAAATGCCATGCGTCTTCTTCATAAATACTTGCTTTTGCAAGAGTTAGTGACAGTCTGGTTTGCATAATATATTGAACAAGTGAGCATATTCCACATTTTCAAAAAGCTTTGGATGTCACGTTTTAGCGCCAATCATTGATTATATTTAAATAAGAAAGCAGATGGGAACTATATTTTGAATAATGTGCCTTTGTCAAAACATAACACAACACCTGAAGAACACAAACTTCTATTCTGAGGGGACTACTGCGGCTTTGAGTATAAATATTTGACCAATTAATTTACCCTAGTTTCGTTTGAAATGAGTTGTAGAACACCTTAATATAACTCAAATATTTTTCCTAATAATATTTCTGAACTAACCAATGAATGCTTCAATGGTAGCGAAATTGAGAAAAAGCAATGCCGTGCTGTTTTTGATGTCTAGTGTTCAGTTGAAGTCGTATTTTCATTAGTGGTAATCCTTATAGTTTGCCTTTATTTTCAACACATATTTGAAGCCAATTTGGAATAAATAAATCAAATTTTATACTTATTACACAGCGCAACATTTTTTTTGTCTCAAAAGCAAACTTATGTGTCTCCGAAGGATTTTGGGCCGCTGAATCTGAATCCGGGCTCAGATTTGCTCCAACACGTCACAATTTTGAGCTATACCTCAATTTATAGGGCAAAATATGCGATTTTAGGCTTTTTTGACTGCAAGCCATTAAGCTTGGAAATATTTTTTTTGGGCAATCAAAAGGTTAATTAGTCCATTAACATCTAAATTAACGACTCATGCAAAATATTTCGTTTTACCTAATCAAATTTGATAGATTTAAGCATTTTATGTTAGTATGAAAACTTGCATGCAACTTTTGGAGGGTGACTTGTATGGGAAATATCGTAAATAACATAAATCGCTTAAAACTATCAAATTCGATTTGGTAAAACGAAATATTTTGCATGAGTCGTTAATTTAGATGTTGATTGACCAATTAACCTTTTGATTGCCTAAAAAAAATATTTCCAAGCTTAATGGCTTGCAGTCAAAAAACCCAAAAACCGTATATTTTGCCCTATAAATTGAGGTATAGCTCAAAATTGTGACGTGTTGGAGCAAATCTGAGCCCGGATTCGGAATCAGCGGCCCAAAATCCTTCGGAGACACATAAGTTTGCTCTTGAGACAGACAAAAAGTTAATTTTTGTTACGCTGTGTTATTATTAGTTTATTAAAGACTATTATTATTATGGCTTCGTGGTCGTGCGGCTGAGGTCACCAAACCTTTAGTCGCATCGTGCTGAGGAGCACGGGCTCGATTCCCGCCGCAGCTGTCAGGAAAAGTTTTCGGCTGTGCCACTGGGCGTTGCATGCTAGTCCGTTATCTAGTGTCGTGCTTCCTTCAAAGAGCAAATAGTTCACTGGAAGCATTGACGGTGTCCGTGTCTTTAAGACACTTTACCACTAGAGTGGCATTCGTGTCGAATAAGGTAAAAAATTATGCGGTTTAGCAATTTTTCAAAGCAGCTAGTGAAGATGAATCCCTTAACAGCATGGTAACCAAAGTGCGGCCCGCGGGCCGCACGTGATGTCCAGTTCTCTATGTTGCCGTGGAATTTCTTGCAATGTTTATTATGAAAGTGGTTCTACTCCCGAAATCATGAAGAATAACGCGTTGAATGATTTGTGAATCGATCCAGGTGTTGCAATACGAGCAGTTGAACAAATGGAAAATTTTGGTTGAAATTCGATATTTTGAGGGGGAACACAAATAAATTATTCCAAGATTTTTTTAAATTTTAAAATGAAATTAGAGTCACCCAGAAAATTTCCTAACCAATCCGCTGAGTTTAACGATTTTGCCCATTGCGGTATTTTTTTTTATCAAAACCATTTATTACTTGTTATAACCCCCCACTGATGAGTCAACGAGCACTGTGACAAAAGAAGAAAATGAGATTTGTTCCGGCCTAATTGAAAGGATTATTTCATCATTTTCGCATGTAGGGTCTGGGACCATTTGGGCAATAGCACACATTTTGGGCACTTGCTGCTATAACTCAGTTAACTTTGAACTGATTGACTTGATTTTTGAGACACGATCAGATACGCACAGTATCTAGCCATGTTCAAAAATTCAAGTCAATCGGTTTGAAATTGACTGAGTTCTAGCGGAAAGTGCCCGAAATAGGTGCTCCTGCCCAAATGATCCCAGACCCTAGTTTTGATTAGAAACTGTATCCACTATATGATGGTTCCTTGTTCGTGCAGGTCACCGTACATTGCGTACCACTCAATAACGACCAATTAAACCACTTCATCGGAAGTAGCTATCAACCTACGCACGTGAACCACAAAAAGTATCCTCAACAAAGCTTTTTTTATTTTCTTCAAGCGCCTCTTCTGCATACCGAAGCATCGCACTCAACTACCCAAACCGCATCATAATCTTGATTGTCTCGCTAATGATTATTAAAAGAAGAAGCTTCAACCGCATGCATGGCTCCATCCCGTAGTAGGTAGGTAGGTATAGTGATGTCGCAAAATTTCAAATAATCGATTAGTCGGTAATCGATTTTGTTTTGCCATGGCGATTATCGATTCGATTAATCGGCTATAATTAATCGATTATTCCTGGTAATCGATTATTTTTATTATAGTATTTTCTTAAACATTTGCACGGTTTATCGCTGGTACAGCGATCCGCTTTGTTTTGGCTGCATTAAAGATACCAACATGCTGGGGTTTATAAGGCGATTTAGTAGTAGGTGCCTATCAACTTTCACGATCCATACACTATCAAAACATTATACATTGTGAGATCGATTCTTGAATATTGTAGTATTGTTTGGTCCCCATATGAAAACTGATGAAGAATGCATAGAATCGGTGCAAAAGAAATTCTTGCTATTTGTTCTACGTAAACTGAGATGGACAACTTTTCCACTGCCTTCTTATGAATCGCGTTGTATGATAATCAACAAACTTTAAAGAACAACGTGAATATGCTATGATAACATTTGTGAATGATATTGTTTCGCAACGTGGTGACTGCAGTAATCTGCTGTTCTGTTTGTATTTTTATAGCTTATTTTTATGCCTATTCCTTGTTGGGTATATAAGTCACTGCGACCTGTTTTTAGATCTATTGTGACAATATTTTTATGCTTAGGAAACTCTCAATTTTGACAGTTTAACAATCCGGTAATTTAAATTTTATTCCCATAAAATATACTTAAACTAAAATACTTTACAGTGTGGAAACCGATTTTGCAATTAAATTGGATTTTCTGACTTTTAGGGTAATTAAAAAGTGATCTCCAAAGTTATGTTTTTCAACTGTGCGGTTGAAACGGACCGGTAGAGTGGGTAAGACGGACACGTTTGGAAAATTAGCTAATAAGCCATTGATTGTGTTAAATAATGGTTATTGCCGTTTGTTTCCGGTAGATCAATCATAATAGAATCCAAATTTGGCTTTGAATCTCTTAACGAAGTATTTTTTTTTACAAATTGAATTCAATTTTGTAAATTGGAACAGAACAGAAACCTCCGTACCCTGATAAACGCCTAACAGTATGCAATACTCTGGTATTTAATTTCAAGCTGTTGTTAAAATTTTGTGAAAATTCCAATATAGGGGGATTAGGGGCATAATAGACAAGACACCCTAAGCAAATGAGTATGTTAGGCCTGTATAACAGACAAAATCTTAACATATTATCAGTTGGCTTACAACTTTAACTTGTTTCCTATGTATTTCAATCATTTATAGCAGGTAGAATGTCATTATTGTGAAGAAATGATGAATTGTAACCCGTGTGTTTTTTTTGGGCTGGCAGGAAAGTTACGGGGCGAAATGGACACCCATCGGGGCATAATGGACACCCCTGCATATTTTATGCTGTATCTTTGATCATATCGACCAGTTAAGTAATTTGCCTACGGAGATCCATACCATGATACGCCATCTTAGACGAGTTTACATAACATCAAAGTTAATTAAATAAAATTTAGGCTAAAATAATCGGATTGATTTTTTCCAAACTCTCTAAAACGCCTAACAGTATGCAACGCGCGTACATCCATTCATAATTGCCAGTGTTCATTTCGCCCCGAATCGACTACAACATTGAAATTGCTATTTTGAGTAAGTTCTGATCAAAAATATAATACCGTAATTTCGGGTGAAATTGATCAGTGGGGTGAAATTGATCGACGTGAGGGTAATTTTTATTTGTCAAAAATAAAGCTTTAAACTTAAAACACTTTGTAGAAAATGACCAGCACCTGGCTCAAGGGTTATTGAATGATGAGCTTACATGTTTTACAGCTAATTAGTCACATATTTCTGTAATAAATTTAATATTTTCCGAAATTCCGTGTTCGGCAAATTTTAAAGCCCCTTTCAAACTTTTGTTACCGTTGCTGTACCGTATATTAAATAAATATTCGAATGAATGTTCATAGCTGCCACGTGTTCGCTAAACCCGATTTCGTCATCAAAAGTTCTATAAATATTGATATTTATACATAAAATTGTACTTTTGCTAAAGTAATAACTTGTTTAGTATGAAAATTGCATACTTTTAGGCGTTTTATTTAGATTTATTAAACTTTAAACATAAATAATTAAGGATTTACTAAACTTGTATAAGTTTTAAAAAGCATTTCGCATTCTGGGGGGGTTAATTCAGCTGGAAAATTTATTTCCAGCACTTACAAAGATATTTCACTGACTGATCAATTTCACCCCGAAACTAAAATTTATGATTTTTTATTTTAAATGATATTTATTGCAATAAAATGATTTGCAGTAAAAATTTCAACCTCGTTGACTGATGAAATTCATGGCCGTACTTGTTTTAAAGCATTAAGTTTGACCATATCGATGACTATTCAAAAAATAGAAGCCAAAAACTGCGAAAAGTGATCAATTTCACCCGAAATCACGGTACTTCATCTATTGCTAAATCTGCGTATACATGTAGATACATGTAGATAAGGTGGACACACTCAAACACTCGTAATACCTTATTTGCTGCTGCTTCGAAATTATAAGAAATCCACCATATGAGAAACATACTTCAATTTCAATGATATTTTGGTTATTTTGAAGGAATATAAATTGTACTTTTGAAAAATAGAACAATGACTTGTTCCTTTACACTTATGCATTTAAAGTTTTACATAAAACTCAACGGTTTCGGCAAAACCAGGGGTGTCCATTTCGCCCCGGGTGTCCATTATGCTCCTAATCCCCCTACATTTGAGGTTCGAAATCATTGTATTAACTTAACATGACATGTCAAAGTTAAATTTCATCAACAAAACTGAAACAAACTGAAAGGGCTCCTTTTCAATTGAATAGACGATTTATCAAGATTAGTATTCCTAAGGAATTGCCTACCTTTAGGCGTTATTCTTGGTTTATAGGATTTTAATCCTAAAATAACTTAAAAAGTAGGTAAGCTGTATGAATTTGGACAACATATTCGAAATCAGGGACCCCGAATTCAGTTAATAAGGGCGTTTTCAACACAAACGAACATTGTTTGCTGACATGATCAATGTTACCCCAAATCAACAAAATCAAAAATTTGATTAAAAACTTGTTTAAAAATGTTTTAAAGTTTGAACATACTTTTCAAAGTAGTCTAACACAAACGAAGATTGCCAGTACTTCTTTTAAAAGTATAAAACATGTAACGTTTGCTTCTACAAGAGAACTACTAAAGAAAAATCGTAAATTTTGGTCAATGTTACCCCGGATTACGGTATTTATGAAAAATATATATTTTTACGGTACATTAACATATGATTATATGCTACGCATAATAAGTTTCCTTTATTTAAGTTGTTTTCGAAGTTTTGACGTAGGACTACGTCTCTGTTTTCTATACCCGGTGTCATTTCAAAATTTATGAAACCAAGAGCGTTACGTTTGAGTGAAAGATTTTAAACGCTCACAGTACCTTTCCCACTGAACGAAATGATAAACAAATCCCGTTATCCGAGAGATGAAACTCCCGCGTTCAATTTGTAATATTCGGTGAACCTGAAAATCATTGATAAATAGTTGAAAAGTTGTTTTAAAGTTAGACATTGAAATCGCTGAAATCTATAAATATGGGTAGCGGACAAATTTTCTCGTTCAGTATACCAACGCTCTCTGATTGGTGCGCATCGTGGGGGCAACTACGATGCAGGAAGGAATGCGATCATGCGAGAGCTGATCGTCAGTTCCATTTCGACCACCGTCGAGGTGACACCTCGAGCTGGGCAGCGGCACATCGACTCAGCGACGACACTTGGCTATCGTACTGATAGCACCAGGAATCTCATTCACAACAGCAAGCGGCGGGCCAGTTTTCGACTGCGTCTAGCGTTGAGCGCGGAGAAAATCAACACGAATTGCGTGGCATTGTAAATTCATCAAAATCGTCCATTATTCAAACGGTTCTTTTCAGGACTATCGAAAAAGATTTCTCAAGAGTTAATTGGATGAATTTCCACCCTCGATCGAGAAAGGTGAACCTAGTGCAAAGCAAGGACAGAGCGGCGT
This sequence comes from Aedes albopictus, assembly GCF_035046485.1. Lineage (NCBI taxonomy): Eukaryota > Metazoa > Arthropoda > Insecta > Diptera > Culicidae > Aedes > Aedes albopictus. The sequence goes on from NC_085137.1 coordinate 415,396,668, forward strand.
TTCTCAGCAAAAGCAAAGCCGGTCATTAATCGCATGCACGGCAGCAAGCGGCGGGCCAGTTTTCGGTGGCGTTCAGCATTTAGTGCGGAGAAAACAAACACGCATAGTGGCATAGTGAATTCATTTAATTTTCCTCCTAATTTAAGGACCATCGAAAATGATTTTTCTTGAGCTGTGAATCGGATAATTCCATTCCAACGAACGGGAAAAGTGTAGTACAACCGAAAAGTGAATGATTTTGAATGCTTGGTGACTCAGCCAGCAACAATTATGACGTCTAATTGTTCCACCCGGACTTTGGCAACGCATTATCATATCCGGACCATTTTGCGTGAAAAATGTTTCAATTCTAACATTTTCCAAATTAAAATGATCTAAATCATCTAATATTTTGGTTACATTATCCGTTCAATGGAAATTTTCTCATTTCTCGGTTGATTTATCGTTTGATGCATCTGGAGCATAAGGGGCGGGTCATGCAAACGAAATTAACTGAAAAGCCAGCCGAATGGGAGGAGCTTCATCTGCCAATCTAGGGGTATAAAAGCAGTGTTCTCTGTTTTCTTTCGTCATTTTCGTTGGATCAGTCAAGGAGGTTGGAGGTGGATGTCACCTCCAGCAAGGCAGCAGCACAACAACCCAGCGACTACTCTCGGATATCGTGCTGATGATAGCACTTGGAATCGCATCCATGGCAGCGGCGGTGGGCCAATTTTCGACGGCGTCCAGCATTCTCCGCACTCCGCAGCGAAAACCAACATGCATTGCATGGCATGGTGAATGCATCAAAATCGTCCATTATTCAAACCGGTCCTTTTCAGGACCATCGAAAATGATTCCTCAAGAGTTAATTGGATAATTTCCAACATCGATCGAGATGTAGTGCAACCAAAAAGCAAAAGACAGAGCATCGTTGCCAGCAATAGTGAAACTGGTCATTATTGTAATCCACGGCGGTCCAGTTTTCGGTGGCGTTTATCATTCAGCACGGAGAAAACCAACACGCATTGCGTGACATGGTGAATTCATGCCATTTCGTTCCTAAAATCGTCAATTAATCAAACGGTCTTGTTCAGGACCACCGTTAATTATTCCTTAAGAGTTTGTGAATCTGCTAATTTCATTCCATCGAACGAGAAAAGTGTGGTGCAATTGAGAAGTGAAAGATTGAATACTTGGTGGCCCAGCAATAATGATGAAACCGGTCACTAATGGCCTAATGGTTCCACCCGGAATTTAACAACGCATTATTCTATCCGAACTATTTTGCGTGAAACATTGTTTAATTAAAATTAAGTTTAAACATTTTTCGAAAATGTTCGAAGGTGAATATATGACGAAGCCACACCTAGAATTTTCTAGAGCACAAATCTGAAGAACCGAATGTCGGTTTGCGCTTAAAAGTTGATCGTTTGGTTACCCGCTGGTGGTTTGCTCATTTCTCGGTTGGTTAGTTGCTTGATGCGTCTGGAGCATTCGGGGCGGGTCATGCAAACGAAATAAACTGGAAAGCCAGCCAAATGGGAGGAGCCTAATCTACTAATCAAGGGGAATAAAAGCAGTGACCTCTGTTTTCTTCCGTCATTTTCGTTGAATCAGTCAAAGGGAATGGATGTCACCTCCGCAGCTGCGCACCAATCCTGCGATGACTCTCGGCTATTTAGCTGATAGAACCAGGAATCTCTAGAATCTGGAACCAGGAATCTCAGGCTATATGGAACAGGGCCCATATAGCCGAGGCGGTAAACACACGGGTATTCAGCATGACCATGCTGAGGGTAACGGGTTCGATTCCCGGTCGGTCCAGGATCTTTTTGTAAAGGAAATTTCCTTGACTTCCTTGGGCATAGAGTATCTTCGTGCCTGCCATACGATATGCACATGCAAAATGGTCATTGGCAGAGGAAGCTCTCAGTTAATTACTTTGGAAGTGCTCATAGAACACTAAGCTGAGAAGCAGGCTTTGTCCCAGTGAGGACGTTACGCCAAGAAGAAGAAGAAGAAGAACCAGGAATCTCATCCACGGCAGTAAGCGATGGCAGTTTTCGATGGCTTCCAGCATTCAGTGCGGATAATTTTCAATTGTCTTGCCGAAATCTCTTGTTATTTAAAAGGTTCTTTTCAGGACCAGTGAAAATTATTCCTCCAGAGTTATGAATCGGATAATTAAAAGCGACAGACTGAAAACTTAGCAACAGCATAGCCGGCCTCTAATTGTTGTTCGCGTAACTATACAACGTATTGTTGAATCTAGCAATTGAGTTGTGTCAAATACACATGGCTACGGTGGCTCCATCTGTTAATTTCGTAGCGGCAATTTTAGTTATTTTAATGATTGTTGCGATCGCAATATGATGTTTGGGAAGCTATGGCTTAACGCCTTTCAATATTATAATCATTCTTTCCTTTCGACGAAAATTCTTTCAAACTACGGTTGAACATTTATCTTCAAAATAAAATAATACTCAACCCTCAAGTGATGGCCAACCGCGCGAGTTACGGAAGGTTTAACTAATTAACATCTTATGAATGCGTTCAGTGAAATGGATCACATAGGTAACAACTTTAATCAACACATCACTCCGCCGATTTGAATTTTGCCAGCATACATTGTGTAGGCCTTTTATCGTCGGTTTCCTGCAATAGGGGCACAACTCAAAAAATGTGAATTTTCAGAATAAGCGTTTGAAAATTGGCAATCATGAAGCACCTCCTGCAAATTCACTTATTTCTCTCATCATTTGACAAAAGTAAACAAATTTTGATTGTTGTATCATTGAAAGGGGCTGAAGGACTATCTGTTTCATGAATTTTTGACAACTATTTTTCAACGACTATTGAAAAAATTGACTGATTTTGAGTTGTGCCCTTACTGCGGAAAATTGGTGAAAATGCCCAAATCTCGCGTTTCTCATCGAATTTTGGAACGGGTCTTTGTGAGATGAAATTTTACATAGTTTTTCATCATTTGCCATCAAAATCTCAAAAGACATATTTTGAGTTGTGCCCCTATTGCAGGAAACCGACGTTATGTGATAAATTCGTTATGCATTTATTTACGAAGGTCGGACAACAATGACACGAAAAATCAGCTGATTTAAGACTTCAAATTAAAGGGCCCATTTCAATATATAAAAGTCGGAACCTCATTCCAGCCTTTGTCCTACGTCAACAATGCGGTTATGTCTCAGACATTACCCACCCCTAGTTTTTTATACAAATTTTTAACACAACAGCTCTATCTTTCTATCTACTTGAATTTACATGGGCATTGCCTACTTTAAGGCGTTTATCGGTGTATGGAGATTTCCGTCTCAATTTACAAAAATGATTCCAATTCATAAACGCTTCATTAAGAGATTCAAGGCCAGATTTGGAATCTACTATGATCGATTTACCGAAAATAATTGGCCTTTTATTCAAAAAAATAGTCAGAACGTTGATGTAGAGCAGATTGTTTACGGGACATGTTTCTGCAATGGAATTACATACGTTTAGGCGTTTATTGGTGTAATCCTGTTCCAATTTACAGAATTGATTCTATTTCGTAAAACTACGCTTTGTTAAGAGGTTCAAAACCAGATTTAGATTCTATTATGATTGATTTACCAAGAACAAGTGGCAATGCATTGGAAAAAACATAATCAAAACTTTGGCGCTGCTTGATCCAGACAACATTGAGATTTGTAAAAAAAACCCTACAAATGTTATTTTAAAAAGCTGTGAGCATTCGAAAGCGCCTAAATATATGCACGTTCTAATCAACATATCAATTGAACACCCCAAGTTCCCATGGTCATAAACTGTGAAGCCCCGTTCCAATATTTTTCAAAAATTCCTTCACTATATCACTTCTAGGGTCCCAAAACCCTGTTCTTTTTTAATCCCATAACACAAACTAGTGTTGAAAAAATGATCGACGGGAAGCGAGCAGAGTATGACGACTGTTTCTGTGTACCACGTTTTTTAATAATCGATGAAATAATCGAAACAAATAATCGATTATCGGAATAATCGAATAAGGCGCTACTCGATTAAAATTTAATCGATTAGTTGAACGATTAATCGATTAGTTGGGATAATCGATTAATTTGCGACATCACTAGGTAGGTATCGAACTACACCTTCGATAGTACGTGAGATAGTCAACGTCAGATGAAACGGATTTCAGCACTAGTCACAACATTACCTACCCTACAGGGTGGATGGCGCGGCGGTCTTGGGAGACGACCAGCATCGTGGATGTCTTTTCCTTTCATTCAGAAGCTTAATGTCCCATTCCAAAACGGATATAACTATACCCCGGGAGCGTACGTCTCGGGAAGCTTTCCATGGGGGATACTTTTCTTCAGACAAGTAGCGTAAAGTGGGAGGAAAATTGGTTGGCCTCGACTTCTGCGGTTTTGTCAACATACACACTATATTAAAACACGTTTCAGCTGGTTATTGCGACGGGTGGCGAATTGAGTCACCCGTAGAATGATTTCAAATGTTATTAAAATATGCGAATAAAAACATTTTTAATATCTACTATTTTATCGAATTAAATCCAAATAGTAACTTATAGGTAGGAAATAATCAATGCCCAAGAAAGAAAGCCAAGAAAATATCCATTATGAAAAGTTCCTGACTGAGCATCACACCTGTCACCCTCAGCATGGACATGCTGAATTCCCAAACCTTTACAGCTCTGGTTATAGGAGCCCTAATGGAGGCGTAATAAAAATATTTACAAAAGTTCGATTCAAGTGTAACTTCAGTAACAAAAATACTTGAAACCAGCGACGATCTGCACTCCCACCGGAAACTCTAACCTCAACATTTCGTCGTACATGACATTCCATAACACCGGTCGCAGGATGGAACCTTGCAGGACTCCGACCCACCTCCGTATCGCAAACTATTACTCGTTTCTGGAAGTAACTTTTGAGAATCTTGTACGTACAGGTACCGGGTATCCCAGACGCAGGAGCGCTATTGAACGCGTTCCTTACATCCAGTCCAGAGTCACTACTTCACAGTAGTGAATCACCCTCCTCTTGAGCTGGAGCGCTATCTCGGCGATTTTTGTAACCGACAGGATAGCGTCTAAGATCGACTTTCACTTCCAAAAGTGGAACTGATTGCTCGAGATACCATTTACACCTCCGGTGTGCTTTAGCATTCTGTTGAGGATGATCTTTTCGAGCACCTTCCACGCCGCACACAGGGGCAGGATTGAAAATACATGGAAAAAACTTCTAGCTCATCGAGATGTCGAGATCCACACTTGGTGTCTTCAGAGAAAATATTTCTATGAACAAGGTCGATATTCTGAACGGTAACATATTTTTCTTACGTTATTCGCATAAAAGTCCTATAAGTCATTTTTTTATTCTTAATCACTTAACCTAATTTACAGCTCTATTGTCCACTGGGGCACTACGTGAGCAATTTCAATTGACAGCTGCACTTACATTTTGTACAGCGCCTAGATTCTATTCTACTTTATCGAACTGGGTTGCCTTTCTGCTGCTTTCACTTTTTCTACTTTATACCTAGTAGAATGATGAGCACAAGGATGATGATGGATGGTCGTTGTTCCTTTCCAGTCCGATTAAGGGTCCATTATGAATAGCAGTTCGCCGATGTCCAGGTATCCGGGTTCGTTTGAGCCATAGGGCTCAGAAGAGGGTCAGTGTCAGTTGCTCTTCTCGCGCTTGGCACCTGCCCTCGTACGCCTTGGCTTGCCTCGCCTTCTTCTTTTTCTTCCGCTCTACCTTCGTCCAAGGGGGGTCCTCCCCTTGGATCGCCCTGCTCTGTGGCTGTTGAGGGCCCACCAGTGGTCGCTTCTCCTTGTCGGAGACCTCATCAACCCACTTCTTGCGAAGGGGTTGATCCCGCCACTACTTCCACCTGAATTCTGGTTATTACTTTTATTTGATTTCATGATTTGGGGTGGAAGCTCAGGTAAAATATTATCTCCTGGGCGCCCATTAAAAACACCACCCCCGGCGAAGACTGGCGCTCGAGCCTAGCTATTTAGCACTGTAGTTGGAGGAAATGCCAATGCAGAACTCGTAGCTTCCGGGAAGGTAAGCCCAGCTCCCTGGGTTAGTGGATTGGAGTCAGGCCCTGCGAGCCAGCCGTAAAAAAGACTAGCACCGGAAAATCAACAAGAGAAGAATGCGAACCGATACCAATGGCGACGACCACAGCGACGAAAAGGGACTTGCGATTGGAAGCTCGGCACGTGGAACTGCAGATCTCTCAACTTCATCGGGAGCACCCGCATACTCGCCGATATACTGAAGGACCGCGGGTTCGGAATCGTAGCGCTGCAGGAGGTGTGTTGGACAGGATCTATGGTGCGAACATTTAGAGGTAATCATACCATCTACCAGAGTTGCGGCAACACACGTGAGCTGGGAACAGCTTTTATAGTGATGGGCGACATGCAGAGGCGCGTGATCGATTGGTGGCCGATCGACGAAAAAATGTGCAGGTTGAGGATCAAGGGCCGATTCTTCAACATTAGCATAATAAACGTGCACAGCCCTCACTCCGGAAGCACTGATGATGACAAAGACGCATTTTACGCGCAGCTCGAACGCGAGTACGACCGCTGCCCAAACCACGACGTCAAGATCATCATAGGGGATCTAAACGCTCAGGTAGGCCAGGAGGAGGAATTCAGACCGACGATTGGAAAGTTCAGCGCCCACCAGCTGACGAACGAAAATGGCCTACGCCTCATTTCGATTTCGCCGCCTCCAAGAACATGGTCATTCGTAGCACCTTCTTCCAGCACAGCCTCCCGTATCGTTACACCTGGAGATCACCACAACAAACGGAATCCCAAATCGACCACGTTCTGATTGATGGACGGCACTTCTCCGACATTATCGACGTCAGGACCTATCGTGGCGCTAATATCGACTCTGATCACTACCTGGTGATGGTTAAACTGCGCCCAAAACTCTCCGTTATTAACAATGTACGGTACCGGCGGCCGCCCCGGTACGATCTAGAGCGACTGAAGCAACCGGATGTCGCCACCGCATACGCGCAGAATCTCGAGGCAGCGTTGCCGGACGAGGGTGTGCTCGATGTGGCCCCTCTAGAGGACTGCTGGAGTACACTGCCGCAATTCTGCAAATTGACGTAAGCGACATTGATAGTTTTGGCCCATTTTTTGGTTATTATGCATACAAGTCTTGCTCATCCTCTAAGTTTCTTTCCATAGATGATAGATTACGACTAGATCTTGCATTCTAATACAGCAGGATTACCACAGTGTTATTATTACCTCAGATATTATATATAATATACCAAAAAATATCGACATTTTGAATGGCGCTTACGTCACTTTGCAGAATTACGGCAGTACAGTCAAAGCAGCCATCAACAACGCAGCCGAGAGCACTATCGGGTACGTAGAACGGAGTCGACGAAACGATTGGTTCGACGAGGAGTGCATAGCGGTTCTGGAGGAGAAGGATGCAGCGCGGGCCGTAATGCTGCAGCATGGAACCCGACAGAATGTGGAGCGATACAGACAGAAGCGGAAGCAGCAGACCCGTCTCTTCCGGGAAAAAAAGCGCCGCCTGGAAGAAGCGGAGTGCGAGGAAATGGAACTGCTGTGCCGTTCACAGGAAACACGCAAGTTCTACCAGAAGCTCAACGCATCCCGCAAAGGCTACGTGCCGCAAGCCGAAATATGCAGGGATAAGGAAGGGAGTCTCCTGACGGACAAACGTGAGGTGATCGAAAGGTGGAAGCAGCACTTCGACGAGCACCTGAATGGCGAAGAGAATGCAGGCACGGAGGACCAAGGCAGCGGAGGAAATGACTATGTTGGTGCAGCAGAGGACGGGAACGAACCAACCCCCACGCTGAGGGAAGTTAAGGATGCCATTCACCAGCTCAAAAACAACAAAGCGGCGGGTAAGGACGGTATCGCAGCAGAACTCATCAAGATGGGCCCGGAAAAGTTGGCCACCTGTATGCACCAGTTAGTAGTCAAGATCTGGGAAACCGAACAGCTACCGGAGGAGTGGAAGGAAGGGATAATCTGTCCCATCCACAAGAAAGGCGACAAGTTAATGTGTGAGAACTTTCGAGCGATCACCGTTTTGAATGCCGCCTACAAAGTGCTATCCCAGATCATCTTCCGTCGTCTTCCACCTAAAGTAAATGAGTTCGTGGGAAGTTACCAAGCCGGTTTCATCGACGGCCGATCGACAACGGACCAGATCTTCACCGTACGGCAAATCCTCCAGAAATGCCGTGAATACCAGGTCCCAACGCATCACCTGTTCATCGACTTCAAAGCGGCATACGACAGTATCGACCGCACAGAGCTATGGAAAATTATGGACGAGAACAGCTTTCCCGGGAAGCTGACTAGACTGATAAGAGCAACGATGGACGGTGTGCAGAACAGCGTAAGGATTTCGGGTGAACTATCCAGTTCATTTGAATCTCGACGGGGACTACGACAAGGTGATGGACTTTCCTGCCTACTCTTCAACATCGCCCTGGAAGGTGTTATGCGACGAGCCGGGCTCAACAGCCGGGGTACGATCTTCACGAAATCCAGCCAATTTGTCTGTTTTGCGGATGACATGGATATTATTGCCAGAACATTTGGAACGGTGGCAGAACTGTACACCCGCCTGAAACGTGAAGCAGCAAAGGTCGGACTGGTGGTGAATGCGGCTAAGACAAAGTACAGGGGATACTCAAAATAACTGGGACAGGTAAAATTTTCACTTTTCAAAAAATGTTCAACTCGCTGTAACTTTTCGAAAAGGGCATCAAATATTCCCAAATTTTTACTGTAAGTTTATCAACTAGTTGTGTATCAGTGGTCAAAATTTGGAAAAGATCGAGCTATTCTGCACGAAGTTATAAAGGTTCTAGAAAAAGGTATAATTATACGATAGCCAACTTTGAGCTGTTATATCTCCGGATTCAATGAACCGAATGCAATGAAATTTTGATCGTTTATGACTTATATAATGAGCTATCAAAAACTTTTGACTAAACTTAAAATTCTTTACACGAAAGAAAATTATAACGAATAGATTATTTTTGTGATATAACACTAATTTATCCAAAACTTCATCATCGTTTCAAAATTCGAGATAGTAATTATAGTTCATTTAAATTCCCTCTAATTGACTTGAATATATTTATGTTTCAAAGGAAAGTTACCAAATAGCCGGCATTAAATTGAAAAAGTAATGGGATGCACATGAAAAATAGATAAATTTACTAAAAAATCATAGAATAAATGAAATTGCTATAACTTTTTTTCTTATTGATAATTTCAAATTAAGTCAACTGTTTTTCAAAGTTCATTATATTAGTCGTAAATGAACAAAATTTCATTGCATTCGGTTCATTGAATCCGGAGATATAACAGCTCAAAGTTGACTATCGGATAATTATACCTTTTTCTAGAACCTTTATTACTTCGTGTAGAATAGCTCGATCTTTTCCAAATTTTGACCACTGATACACAACTAGTTGATGAACTTACAGTAAAAATTTGAGAATATTTGATGCCCTTTTCGAAAAGTTACAGCGAGTTGAACATTTTTTGAAAAGTGAAATTTTTACTTGTCCCAGTTATTTTGAGTATCCCCTGTACATGCTGGTAGGTGGGACTGAGCGAGACAGGACAAGCCTTGGCAGCAATGTTACGATAGACGGGGATACTTTCGAGGTGGTAGAAGAATTCGTCTACCTCGGTTGGGGCCGGATCACAACGTCCGAGGCCATACTGTCCCGGTCGTTAAGGTGAAGATATGACGAAGCCACAGCCCGAATTTTCAAGAGCACAAATCTGAAGAACCACGTGTCGGTTTGCGCTGAAAAGTTGATCGATTGGTTATCCGCTGGTGGTGACCAATCGATCAACTTTTCAGAACAAACCGTCCAATGGTTCTTCAGATTTGTGCTTTCGAAAATTTTGGCTGTGGCTTCGTCATATATTCACCTTAAGTCGCGTTTTTTTGCGAAATAACGTCCAAAAGTTTGGGTGCGCCATAATATCCTATGTGCCTTCTTTCCTTGGACTTCGTGACATACTTGCATGCTTGGACGTTATGCCCCGAAAAAAAGCACCATAAAGTCCTGGGACATTATGGCCTCGGACGTTATGATACTGCGCCCCTCGGTTCCTTGCTAACGGCTGACAATAACGTGAGCCGTGAAATACGAAGGCGCATCATCAGTGGAAGTCGTGCCTACTATGGGCTCCAGAAGAAACTGCGGTCAAAAAAGATTCACCCCCGCACCAAATGTATCATGTACAAGACGTTAATAAGACCGGTGGTTCTCTACGGGCACGAGACATGGACGATGCTCGAGGAGGACCTGCAAGCACTTGGAGTTTTCGAGCGACGGGTGCTAAGGACGATCTTCGGCGGTGTGCAAGAGAACGGTGTGTGGCGGAGAAGGATGAACCACGAGCTCGCTGCACTTTACGGTGAACCCAGTATCCAGAAAGTGGCCAAAGCTGGAAGGATACGGTGGGCAGGGCATGTTGCAAGAATGCCGGACAACAACCCTGCAAAGTTGGTGTTTGCTAACCATCCGGTTGGTACAAGAAGGCGTGGAGCGCAGAGAGCACGATGGGCGGACCAGGTGGAGCGTGATCTGGCGAGTGTTGGGCGTGACCGAGGATGGAGAGCTGCAGCTGCAAATCGAGTATTATGGCGGCAAATTGGTGATTCAGTATTATCATGAATTTGATGTGAACTAAATAAATGAATGAAAATGATTTCATGATTAAATCCCGCGAGTCGCACGGGAAAGAATGTCCACCACGCCAGAGCCCTGCATTGACGCGGTAAGGGACAGCTTAGTGTGGGGGTGCCCAGGTACACCACAGGCTCCGTTAAAGATCGAGCATCTTTTTCACCCCCTCGATCACTCATTCCTCAGCATGGGTCGCTTGACACCTTGAATTGGGGTTAGTAGTCCTATTCTTAGCCGGCGACTACGCGGCTGACTCGCAAGCGGCGGGGGTGCGTCAGGCCCCAGGACTTTCTGTTGTGCATGATCTTTTCGAGCACGTGCCCCGCCGTGTCGATCACCATATTGGTCTATATTCCGACGTGTGGGTACCCGACGAGAAAATTATATCAAGATTATATCATATTGTGTTATGATGTTATTAAATTTTTCGATAACTCATTATGTTATAAACTAGATGCAGGATGATGTTAAAATAACTAAAGTTGTAACTACACTGGTCTTATCAAGATAATAACCTATTCCCGCTGCAGCTGTCAGGGAAAGTTTTTCGGCTGTGCCACTGGGCGTTGCATGCTAGTCCGTTGTCTAGTATCGTGCTTCCTTCAAAGACCAAATAGCTCACTGGAAGCATTAAACATGTCCGTGTCTTTTAAAAAAAAATGTGATATAAATGAGTTATATATTTCAAACACACCAAGGATGTCCAACGTGATTAAATCACAATGAGTTATGAATATCATGGTATGTTTTAATTGTGTTATATTTCTGTTAGAATTTTCTAGTCGGGTATTTTTCCCGCCTTTGGCAATTGAACTAGGCTCTGCCGCTTCCAAACTTCAAGGAAAACTCTCTCGTTTAGACATTTCTGCATAGCAGACCTGAACATCTCGGGATCCTCTGCAATAGCTACTTTTAAGGCCAGGTTCAGAACTTCGTCCGGGCCTGGGGTCTTACCTATGCTAAGGGACTTTATAATTCCCGCAGGTGCCACATGGGCGAACCTCTTCTCATTACCAGCCTCAGTTACCGGATGTCCTACTAAAGGAGGCCAAGGACTAGGATCATGGCACGGAAAAAGGCCCTCGATGATCCCCTTCAACATCTCTGTAGATTGCTCTACACCTCTCACCTTGGCCATCGCGACTTTGTTCCTTTCTGGATATACCCATATTGCAAGGTTTATAGCATCTTGAATTTGGAGCCGCCATCTTGGATATTCTAATCGTCATTTTTGGAGTTCAGACATCTTCTCTATGCCAAATATACCTATTTTGCATGGTTTAGAGCCTAAAACGCCATTAGCCAGCCGCCATCTTGATTTTTAAATCTTGGGTATCCTGATAGCCATTTATGGACTCCGGGCATCTTCCTCATACCAAATATACCCATATTACATGGTTTTAGAGCCTAAAACGCCATTGAACAGCCGCCATCTTGGATTAGGAGCCGCTATCTTGGGTATTCTGTTCGCATTTTTTGGACTCCGGACACCTTCCTCATACCGAATATACCCATATTGCATGATTTTGGAGCATTGAACTCCATCAAACAGCCGCCATCGTGAATTTAGAACCGCTATCTTGACATCTTGGATACTCTGGTCGCCATTTTAGGCCTCCAAACATCTTCTCCATAACAAATCTACCCATATTACGGTTTTAGAGCCTCAAACTCCACTAACTCCAACTTGGAGCCGCCATCTTGGATATTCTGGTCGCCATTATTATACTCCGGACATCTTCCCCATACAAGTTTACCTATATTGAATGGGTTTAGGGCCTAAAACTCCATTTAAAAACCGCCATCTTGAATTTGGACCCCCATCTTTGATATTCTGGTCACCATTTTTGGAGTCCAGGCTTCTTCCCCATACTATATAAACACATATTGCTTAGCCGCCATCTTGGATTTTAAACCACCATCTTTAATATTCTGCTCGCCATGTTTAGACTCCGGACATATTCCCCATACCAAATTTACCCATATTGTATAGCTTTAGGGCCTCCAAAACTCCATTAAACAGCCGCCATCTTGAATTTGGAGCCACCATCTTGGATTTTAGGTCGCCATCTTGATATTTTCTGGTAGCCATTTTTTGAGTCAAGGCTTCTTCCTCATTCCAAATATACCCATATTGCATGGCTTTAGACCCTAAACTGTATTAAATTTTTTGGAACCGCCATCTTGAATATTAGGCTGCCATCTTGAAGTTTGGGCCGACATCATGGAATTTCTGATCTCTAATGTTGATTTCCGCACAAAATTCGTCAACCATGCTAAAGGTTACAGAACTCGCCGCAGTTTGATGTGTCGCATGATGGGGCTTGGTTCAGTTTTATACCGGTGCTTGGTTCAGTTCTACCGGTGCTGGTCCGGATCACTGAAATGGCCATAACTCCGGAACACCTTTACCGATCCGGACCATTTTTAATAGCAAACAGTGCACTATGGGGAAAGTGGTGGCCAAAAATCGAAAAATTGACTTGCTTTGAATGACGTGTCTTATATACCATTTGAGAGCCAGATAGTTCCAACCTAGATTCCCAAAATTTCAGCCCTCTGTGATGGAAACTCATTGCGCCACAGATATCAGACTTAGAAAAATAGTGAAAATTGTAGAAAAATGCATTTTAAACAAATGCAGTTTTCTCAGTGAAAAAACGGTTTAATTTTAAATTTGAATCAACCGATGGAAATGTTATTATCTGAACTTTGAAATGGGTGTGTTGTTGGGGTTACACGGTTAATTGAAATGAGTAAAAAATGAGTAATTATTGACAAAAACAACATTTTTTGCCTAAGTTGGTCTATATCTAACAAGCAGGGTCGAGCAGTCTCAAGAGACCGCCTCCACAGTTTAGTATGGGGTCTATAGTATCTGCGGAACGCGAATCCAGCTGCGGATAGCTGCGGATGAGCGTCATTTTGGCCCAAGCCCGAAAAATTGATTTTTTTTGTTATTTTTTTGTTAACTATGATTATTGATTATGCGAGCACATACAAAAAATCGTACAAATTAAACAGTGCTTCAAAGGTGGTACTGTTAATTGTAAAATTAAGTCTTAAAAATGTTACACACTTAATTACTTTTATGTTAAAAATGGGTAAAAACTGACCGAAAATTATCGTTCCATATATAACCTGTATCAACCCAACTGGACTGAAATACTTCTTTTGTTCACGAAAATTTTGTTTATATTTTCAATACACATTTAGCAACAGGGAAAGAAACACCACATCTTATATATTAATTTTACTAAAAACTACCTGCTTGTACTTAAAAGACGAGGATAATATTTTCAATTTATAAGTTCGTTTTCAATCTCAACGCTAGCAACGTGAATATAGCACAGTAGTTAATTCAACGCAACCAAATCTGAAAATAATTGTTTGTGGTAATATGGAACATAGGAGCATCGTGTTACCACAGACAAACAGACATACCACTTGGGACAAAATGCGATAAAAATCATCATCACGAAAACATAATCGTCCAATGCTAATTGCGTTAAAAAGGGAAACGATGGGAACTGCGTAGGGTGAGACGTCTGTTTATCTGTGGTGTTACTTTAAATCTAAAAAAAAATCTGAAATAGTTAATGCAACAAAAGTATTTGACTATATCAAGGCAAAATATAATTTTGATCTTGCTAAGGAAGAACGACTACAGTAGACGTTCGCTCAGTGCAAAAGCTTTAACTGCAATACTTTTTAACTGCAAGTCCGCTAAGTGCAACAATTTTGCAGTTATCGCACCGCTATCCGTCATAATGAAATGTCAACAGCGATGCGATGTTTTTCTCATGCACTTTTGCTGCAATGTGATGTTTTTCAAATGCATATTGACTGCATTCTGCAGCAACTGACAGTTCTATGACATCTGCCAGTTTTTGCAGTTATCGAATTTCATTCGTTAAGTGAAACGCAAACATGTTGCAGTTATCGAACGTCTACTGTACCTCAAAAGTTGAAGTACGTAGCACAGTAGCACAATATTTTTACAATGCATAGCAAAAGGCTCACGCAAAAAAAGCTTTGAAAAATGAAATAACGATTGGCGCGACGCTTATTCGGAACTTGGAAACGATTTTATGTTTGGCGGTAATGTGGACACTATAGAAAAACTGCATATAGACATAACGATTCAAATATGGTGAATTTGATTGGTCATGTTCTTAAAAATCGTGAAAGTGAACCTAAAATGTTTACAATTCCCAAAAATTTATATGGAATGATGTCATCTGAACAGAAAAATGAGTAGATATTGCTTGTGAATTTGACTAAGCTCTGTCTCTTGAAACTTAATTAATAAAATTTGTGATAGAAATTTATCAATGAAAATGATGTTCTATTTATCAGTATATTCATTCCTGCAGTATAAAACATGGAGACAAATCATCAACTTAGTTATTGAAGTTGATATGAGTTCAGTAAAATAATATAGGCATTTTAAAAAAGTATCCTTTCGACGAGTTTGAACAAATGTTACAGTAGGGGGGGGGGGGGAGGTGGTGGCAGATAAGTTGGAGGGAGGGGCTCTTGGCAGATAAACAATTCTTTACCAAAATACATGATTCATAAAACAATACTCTTATATAACATTTGAAAAATAGGAGGGTGGTCAGATTTGCATCGAAGGGGGGGGAGGGGGTGCTTCCACCTCCACCTCTCCTGTTTTATCTTATGCATGGCAATCTTATTCTAGTTTTGATTTGCATTTCAGTTGCCTCAAAAATAAAAAAGAAACGTTTAAGTTAATGGTTCAGGAATAAGTAGTTCCTAACTGGGTTAAATACTAGTTACAGCTTCCAGATGTGATGAAAATACATAAATTTGACTAACGTTATGCTAATCCTACTAGAATACTTCCAAAAAATGCGGAAAAACCAAAAAAATATTTTTGGCCACCACTTTGTATGGAGCCGCCCCATAGTGCAGTGTGGTAAAATTCCGGTTCGACTCGAGCTATAATCCGAAAAACCGTCTAATGGAAAGTGCTTTAAAAGTGAGTGCACTTTTTTGCGCACAGACATACATGCATACACACATACAGACATCATCTTAATTCGTCGATCTGAGTTGATTGGTACATGTGACTTGAGACTTGACCCTCCGAGCCTTCTATCGAAAATTCGTTTTTTTAGTGAACATAAAGCCTTTTAGTACACTTTGGTGAACGAGTAAGGCAAAAACATGTACTCTGGCGCCACGTATTGGTGGGATTCGGAATTATACGATCCACCACCCGAAAGTACTCGTAGTCCTGAAAAAGTTTGCCGAAGATCGTACCTTCCTATCTGGTTTCAATCTAGTGCAACATCTCAACAAAGTCGTATCGGAAGTTGAGACATGATTGAAATTTGGTTCACTAACTATCTACTGAGATATGGCAATACAAAATCAATAGTTCCACTTTTTTGCCTCTGTTGTTAAGCTTAATAGTAAATAAAAATGATACTTTGCGGAACTTGAAAGTATGTTTGTTAGTAAAACTTACAAGTTTTCCAACTGTGATCCAGCTTCAAATCGCTTTCGAATATCGAAAACGTCATTAGATAACTGCAATTGGTAACTGTCAAAAATAGCAGACAAATAATCAGCTATCACTTAACAATGTTACGAAATGCACCAAGTGCGAATCAAACAAAGCCTAATTAAGCTGGACATGTGCTGTCACTAGCTGTGTCGTCACACAGCCCGTGCCGCCAATCACGGATGCCACAGACAGGACCGTACCCCGTAAATCATTTCCGATCTTCAATTGGGTTTGCAACCATGTAGCAGCTTTGCAAAGTTTAACACCTCGGAAACCGACCGGTATAGACTGTCGATGAATAATACAAATTGCGAGGCCCGCAATCAGCTGGTCGTTCGAAACGGGGGGAGATGAGTCGCTCTCTGTGCCGGCCGAAGAAACAAATGCTTTCGGATCCAATCATTAGGCAGGCAAAAGCGCGTGCATTCTTCGACGTGCCATAATGTTATGATGGGAAGCACTAACGGTGTTTGGGAAAAACTAGGTGGGCAAAATTTACTTTATGCAATTCAGTATAACTAAAGTGGGTCAAGTTTCCACGGAACTTAACGCAAAAAAGCGAAAAAGTTGGCATAGTTATGGACGCGACTTTTGTTACCTCAATTTCATCAATTGCTCAATACTGATTTGGATCATCAAAGAACAATACTTTATTTATTCTTTTAAGGTTGAGTATTAAAAACTATTGCAGGTTCCCAATTTTAAATTTTCTCTCTATTTTAAATTTATTCCTAGGCATTCCTTCTCATACTTCTCCTTCTCACGGTATTTATGCTTGGAGAGGCCTTTTTCTTCTTCTCCTTATTCTTCTTTTATTCCTCTTCATCTTTTAATTATTCTTCTTCTTCCTTTTCTTTTACTTCCGTTTCTTCCAATTCTTCTTATTCCTGATATTCGTTCTATATTCTTAGCTTGGTTGTCTTTTTTTTTTTGGTTTCAACTGGACACACTTTATTTAGCTTTGCTCTTTGATGCATCCTCTAGATTATACGAACGATCTCCAAATATTTTTGCCCAGTCAGATTTTTCAAAAGACTCCTTAGTGCGGTACGCCAACAACCCGGGAGAACGTTGCACACGCCCAAGCCGTCGATCATCCGCACCAGCTGTCGCAATGCTCAGTAGCAGCAGTATCAATCAATCCGCTCGCGCACACGCTACCAATAGATAGACATAGAGTCACCGCACGAATGCCAATTCCGTTATCGAATATTGATGAGACGCCCCGACACCTGACCGAGCGCTTGCACAATAAGCAAACACAATCGTACGTAAGCATTCGGTATGTAAGGCCACAAAGAAAACTTTTACTTTTTCTTGAATTTTAGCAGAAATTTCCTTTTCATGCATCTTTAAAGTCCTCTGCTGCTGCTGATCACATTTTCTGGCACCGCAGTGCAGCGCAGCACAATCATGGAACCCCTTTTCATTGAGCATATAGGGTATTGGTTCCCTTCTTAAGCATGTGGCTCCCATTTTCATCCTACGAAAAACAAAGGATTGAAGCAGTGTTTATTTTGTTTCTTATTTTTGTATTTTTTGTTAGAAGTGAGCACCCATGAAAACAAAAAGAACGGAATCAATCGGTGCCGTAATCGCTTGTTTTCGAATAGGATGAATATGGGAGCGTGAGATTAATGATGGAACACTTACCCTATTTTGTCGTTTGTCGTGAGTAGTAAGTAAAAGATGCTTCCTCTCTCGGGCCGGGCCTTTCTTCCGCCGCCGCCACGCACTTGGGTATTCGAGAGGCTCGATCTGGCCGAATAGGCAATGGCAGGTCTCATCGTTAAAGGTATTTCATCCGTCCGGCCCGCGTCGCGTCGTTCCCCGCGGATGATGATGGTTCAGCAGTCAGGCAACCTCCTCCATCCATTCACAGTCACACGTCGCTGACCTTACCTAACCATTTTCATCGAAAGGCGCGAGCTGGGGAAGGGAAAACCACATGAAAATACACATGTTTGGCCATAAATTTAAGCATCTTGAATGTGTCGTTATCACTGCAGTTTTCCTCCGATCGCGGTGAGGTTTTCTAAAGGGAAAAGTTAGAACGGTACATGAATAGTGGGTCTTATTACAGGCTAGACTCCTACTACACGGATTTCTTCTGCACGGTCACGCCTAATTAGGGAGTGTGGGCGAATATCTCAGGCCTATTCCATGATAGTGCCATGATAGTGACATATCTTTGTCAAAGTTGTAGTACTAGAATAGATCGATCACGGCCATACAATGCCAACTAAAATCCAATTAGTTGGCTATTTGGTCGATAGGCTATATTTGAAGCTTCGTCTTCTTCTTTTTCTTGGCGTAACGTCCGTACTGCGACAAAGCATTGCGATAATGCCACGAATTTTCAAGGTGTCAAGCATGAGTTTTATGAGCTGTATAAAACGCTGAACAGTGAATCCTTGCTGGTCGGAAATAGGATCCGAGTTGTCACAGCAAGGAATATCGTGGCATTTCATTCCTTCACGAACTCACAATTTCGGAGGTCTATGGGAAGCCACAGTGCGCTCTGCCAAGACTGCCCTGAAGAAGGAAGTCAGATCCCACCAGCTCACGTACGAGAGTTTCTCGTACAAACCTCAGCCGCCCTCAATTCAAGACATCTAGGCCCATTGTCCGATGACTCCTTCGATATCGATACCCTCCATACTAGCCCATTTTCTGATCGGGACTTCCATGAAGGCGCTCCCCGACCCCGATATTACAGCCATACCCTCGAACTTTACTGAGCTACAACAATTAACCGAGAATCTCCTCCCAAGCCCCACACGTGTCGGTAGCATCGCATCGTAGTGCTCCGAAAAGATAGTATGCCCCCGCTTAAATGACCCTAGCTTGGCGAGGATCATCGAGGTTTATCCTGGCGCTGATGGAACCGTCCGAGTAGTCACGATTCAGACATCTTGTAAAGGAACATACAAGCGTCCAGTCATAGTCAATCGTATCTGCCCTCTACCCAATGCAGAACACAAGGATGTCAACGAAGATTACCCGGACAGAAGATAATTGCAAAATAATTGTAAGTTTTGTCATTGAAACAGATTTACTGAATGACAAAATTTCCCGAGTAGAAGTAAAAATCTAAACAATATCATCATTTGATATTCCTCAGTGAAGTACTCAAGATCATAATTAGCTATTGGTTTGTTTGACATAAGAGATAAAAGATCAAAAATAAGATCAAAAATTAGTATGGGGAAGAACATAATAATATCTCATTTTGATATTATAATATCAGACCAATATCTGAGGAGATTTGGGCTGTAGCACATCAAACCAATATCATAAAATGATCTGACAGATGGATTAGAGTGAAAAAAAATAAAAATGGCCACGACCAGAATCGAACTTATGACCTTGTGATTTATGAGCAGTGACATTACCACTGCACTACGACTCATATCTGACAATAGGAGGTAACAAGAGCATCAAGTTCTACGTTTTCCAAGGTGTTTGCGATTCATTGTAGTTGTGTTGGTTTGGTCCCGCCATGTTGTAGATGAGTATGTGAAAGAACTAATTATTAGCTTGAATAGTAGTTTTCAGATCTTACAATTTTCGGATGTTATAGATGAATGTGTGAAAGAACTGATTTTGATCTTGAGCAGTAATTTTCAGATCTTTCGATTTCTGGATGTTGTAGATGGAAATGTGAAGAGCTAATTTTGATCTTAAGCAGTACTTTTCAGATTTCCCAATGATAAATGTTCTATTGCAGAATATTAATACAATTTCCTTTCCACCCAAAATTTGCAAACTTAAAGCCTGGAACACATAGCGTCCCCCAAGTAAGTAACATTTTGATGACCAATTAGTCTTGTTGAGGTTTTGACAACCGTCAGAAAACCTTATACACTTTTTTTTTTGGTGATTTTCAGAACCTCTTCTAAACTATTTGACTAAAAAATGTTACTTGGGCCGTTCCGTCGAGGTTTGCGTTTTTTTGAGGTTTCCCATTGGAAATGTGTCAAACTACTGTCACGCACACGCAAACGTATGCATTGTGTGAGAATCTTAAGCGATAGTATGGAAAATAAAAATGAATTAAGGCTCAATTAGGAATTGCATATTTTCCTAAACTAAGAGAGCACTTTTTTCTAGATGATTTCCCATTTTATGCCTATTCTCTGAATTGTTAACAAAGCTAGTGATCCAAACTTTAAAAACGACATTGCGCTTAAAACAGGACGAATTTCCACCAATAGAACGCAACCATTGAAGTACTAGATTGTAGTAATGATGAATTTTTGTATGGTGAGAAGGTAAATTCTCAAGTTCTGCAATGAAATGACGCAAAAAGCTTGGCTTTTATGATTCCTTGCCTAATTTAATGGTGTTTGAGAAAAACTTTGGGTAACTGTGTTATTGTTACAAAGTTTTCCAAAGTTTTGTTATAACAACATTAAAAAAGGCAAGGAATCATAATACCCACGCTTTTTTGCTTTTTTTTCGAAATTGTCCGGTGATTCATTTATTGGATTCGTACCACAAATACAAGCTCGACATCGAGGTCCAGCTCATGTTGTCATCGGACTCAATTGGAAAGCCTCTGCTGGTTTACTCACAGTGAAATCAAATAATTATTAACTGGGATTAAAAAATCTATTCAGCATATATTTTTGTGCCTTTTTTAAAGAAAAGCAAATATCGATTATATGCATTTTTTGTGCCGATTACTCTGTTTTTTTTTTTTGGTTCAATTGCCGCATCCATAAACCCGCTTATTGAAAATGAGGCCACTTCTTCTTCCTTTTAATCCCAGTGCTCGTTTGTAAAATTTGTGGTGGATATAAGGGAACATTTATTTATTATGTAACGCTAAATTCGAAATTTGTGAACTCGTTGGTTGGTTCATTAGGATCTGGCGGCCTCCATAATGTGTTTTTGTATGATAACTCCAACTTTTTTGTATAGATCGTAACGCTAGGCTGTATTTCCCATTCCCCTGGAGCATTACGTAACTTATAAAACCCCTATCTCCTGAAGCGTTACGTTATTTGGGGACGGCGCATAATTAAAGTTGAAAACTTAAAATAGTTTTTATGCGCAATGTTGGGAAATTTCGACATTCTTACAGCGGGTTGCACTAGGCTTTCCAAAGATCAAATTAAGTACTAATTTTGAAATCATATCACGATTAGATATTGAGCAGATATTTGGCAACTTTTTGAATATCTCATCAATATCATATTAAGATAGGACATCAAAATTTGATCATTTTAAGATATGATTATGATATTCACGTCTACCCGGGTTACTATTAGTTTGTTTGAAATAAGTG
This sequence comes from Aedes albopictus, assembly GCF_035046485.1. Classification (NCBI taxonomy): domain Eukaryota; kingdom Metazoa; phylum Arthropoda; class Insecta; order Diptera; family Culicidae; genus Aedes; species Aedes albopictus. The sequence continues at coordinate 415,418,246 of NC_085137.1, forward strand.
ACAAAAGGGCAAGAATAATTACTGACATTGTTCGATGAAATAGCTAAAGAATGTCAAATTTTGGCATTAAAATGGCAAACCAAGAACAAAAAAAAATAAAGGTTGGGAATTGCAAAATATACCATTATCCCTTTATAAGCCGAGAAAACTAGAAGCGGTGTCAACGCATACTATTATGGAAAAGATTATATACATGATTACATGTACAAAACAATTTTTGTTTGAAAGAAACTCTCAAAAATCTAGGTGGCAATATAGTTGCCACTGCCTTATAAAGGGTTATTGATTTATTGAGAACAGAACAATAACAAAATTAGTTATTCTCCTTGACCCAAAAGAAGAGTAAATTTAGTAATTTGTTTCAAGTTTTTCGGATGAAACTAACTGCAAAGTTAATTTCCATTTAAACACCCTAATTTCAAATTTTGTCATTATTTTGTTGTTAATAAGTGTCAAAACGGGGATGTTTCAAGAGATCAACAATATCTCACCAATTTCAAAATTGATAACAAAATTAGTCATTCAGTAGTTATTCTACCAATTTATAAATAATTTATTAAATTACAAGCAAATGACATATTTTGATATGATATCATCTTATGCTATTGACATGTTATTCTAAGCTGTTCATGAAGAACTCATGAATACCAAAATAAGTTGTGATAACAAAATTTGTTATTACATATTTTGTTTTTGGTTTACAATTCACCTCTACTCGGGTAGTGTTTAATTAATAGTGTTAGCATCTTGAGATTTAGTATAAGTGTTGAAACAAGTTTCAAGGGGGCCGGAATGTTAGTTGTTAGTACTGAACTTAAACATAAAGATAGTATTGAATTGAACTTAAAACTAACATGTGAAACTTAAAAATGGTCCACCCTAGTCAACTGTTAAATTTAATACCTATAAGAGGCACTCACAAAACAAACACACTATTGTAGAAATGACTACACAAAAACACAAATGTGAGCAAGCTCGGACAGCATAAACTCTGAAGATTATAGTCAATAGCCAACAGATAGTCTCTGACTAAAGACGGTAGAATTTTTAGTAGAAATAAACGCTAATTCGATAGCGTATTTTGGTGTTGTGAAAATCTGTGATGGCGAAGTGGATTGTGAAGCGGTACACAACGTAGGAGTTTCGGAAGGAGTCTGTGTTCAAGGTAAACTTGACCCACGAACCGCGATCCCCCAACAACTACAAACCTAGTACTTCACCGATCGTGCCCTATTGGTCCATTGTCAGCATGGAGGATGACTCCGTCGCCGCGTTCGTAAAGTCCGGCGTGGACTATTGCAGTCCGTTTTTCGTTCGGCCACCGAATCGTCGTCTAAGCTCGGTAAAAATATTCGTTGCGATATTAGTCAGTATGGTCTCTAAGGCAGTCCATATCGATATGGTTTATAGCCTATTGTCGGACTCCTTTTGCGTACTGTCCTTGGGGCAAATCGTCAGCTACAAGAACACAAGCAGCAGTTTCATGCTATCCACCACACTACCGGAAAGGCTGCACCGAAGCAGGGATTAACTTCCACTTAAGCCCGTTCCCGACTAGGTGGGAATAACAAAATTATTACAGGTTATGTTAGGATTTTTGTAACAACGGTTTTTATAAAACATGTACCGTTAGTAGTTAAAATAACAAAACAATCTAACAAAACTAGTTCCAATTTAAACAAAAAAAAACAAGTAGACATATAATCATAACAAGATTATATCAAACTTTGATAGACTTAACATGCGAAATCATAGCTAAATTATAACAAGTTCTGTTATATATTTCACAACAAATTATTTACAAGGTTTGTTATAAATCTCTTGGCTCGTGTGACCAAAATAACACAAATTATCAACCTTTTTCGGGACAACACAAAAAATCTTGCGTGTTACAGAATTATGTTAGAAACAATTCGATTATAATGCATAGTATAACAAATGTGTACATCTGTTTGAATAAATAAAACCAGTTTTATTATAATTTTGTTTCTAAAATAATAACACATGTTGTTACGATTTTGTTATGATTATTTACCTATAAAAATCCTTACAACAAAATTATATCAACTTCTGTTATTTCTAACAACGGTTGTTATAATTTTTTTTATTTTCTTGTTAGATACTTCTGGTCGGGTTCTGCCCTACTTTGGAGGGTTGTGGGAGGCTGCCGTTGAGATCTTCAAACTTCATTTATATCACATCATGAAGACGACGCTGTTGACCATCGAAGAGTTCCAAACTCTCATAATTCATAACCTTCTGGCCTCTCACAATTTTATCATCCGATACTGCTGATGTGATGGCTTTAACGCCGGGCCACTCTCTCCCTGAACCTGATTTGAGTGACATTTTAAGTAATTGCCCAAACTCTTATCAGCACATGCAACAGAAGGTACAACAATTCTAACGGGTGTGGTCCTGCGACTACATACAGAGAATAGACAAAATGATCGGGACAGGCAAAATTCCCACTTTTCAAAACATGTTCAACTAGCTGTAACTTTTCGAAAAGTGCATCAAATATTCCCAAATGTTCACTGTACGCTGATCAACTTGGTGTGTATCAGTGGTAAAAAATTGGAAAACATCGAGCGATTCTGCACGAAGGTAAAAAGATTCCAGAAAAAGATATAATTATCCGATAGCTATCTTTGAGCTGTTATATCACCGGATTCAATGAACCGTATGCAATGAAATTTTGACTATTTATGACTTATATAATGAGCTATGAAAACTTTTTTTTTTATTTTTTATTCTTAATCACTTAACCTAATTTACAGCTCTTTTGTCCACTAGGGTACTACGTGAGCGATTCCAATTGGACGCTGCACTTCCACTTTGTACAGCGCCTAAATGTATTCTATTCTATTCTACTGTATTGAACTGGTTGCCTTTGTGCTTCTTTCATTCTTCTACCCTGTCCATGGTAGACTGATGAGCACAATGTGTGGCTGCTGTTCATTTTCCAGTCCGATTGGGGGTCCATTATGAGTTGCGGTTCGCCGATATCCATATTCCAGGTCCGTTAGAGCTATATGCTCCGAAGAGGGTCAGGTGCCAGCTGCTCTCGGGGGGAAGAGCAACTGACGAACAATTGCAAGTGCCGGGGCTGGGTTCGAACCCATGACCATCCGCTTATGAAGCGAACGTGTGGACCACTGCGCCACGGGCCCCGACAATGAAAACTTTTGACCTAACTTAAAATTTTTAACACGGAAGAAAATTATAACGATAAGATTATTTTTCTATTATAACACCAAATTATCAAAAACTTTAAAACTTCAAAAACATAAATATGGTTTGATGAAAAGTAACAACAGCCGACATTGAATTGAAAAAAGTTATGGAATGTATTTTAAAAATAGACCAATTTACTAAAAAAATCATTAAATAAATGAAATCGCTATAACTTTTTCTGTTATTTATAATTTTAAGCTAAGTCATATGTTTTTCAAAGCTAATTATGTAAGTCAAAAATGGTAAAAAATTTCATTTCATTCGGCAATTATAGCTTTCTTTAGAATATTTTTAAGCTTCGTGCAAAATAGCTCAATATTTTCCAAATTTTGACCAGTTGATCTCAGAGCTGCGAAATATCAGTCATGTCAGTTGACTACTGATTTTGCGTACTATAGGCCTTTCAATATCAAAACGATAGTGACCGGCAACGACTTGATACTGACCTGCACTCCAGAGCACTATCATAGCAACTGAAGTGATATTTTGGCGATTTTATGCAAAACTCAAAATTTTTAATGACTAACATACAAAACTTGTTATTCTGTACCACATATTTAAATTTCATCACGGTAAGTGTTTATTTTGACTTTCAAACGAATTTTTAAGATGGCCTATCATTGATATCAACCCACCATCGCAATCAGTCCAGTTGTGATGGAAAAAGGAAAGTGACGGTGACTCAACAGAGCACACGCTGACTTGGATCGCAGTCAGCCTATCAAAATCGGCGGTTTGCCTACCATTGATAGTGACAGAGAGCAACTCTGTGGTTGAACTAGTTGACCAACTTACTGTGGAAATTTGAGAATATATGACTTTTCGAAAAGTTACAGCTAGTTGAACATTTTTTTTTTTTTTGAAAAGTGAGAATTTTGCCTGTCCCGATCATTTTGTCTATCCCCTGTACATGATCCCTCAGGTTAAAATTACATACGATGATTGTACAAATTGAAAATGAAAATTTTAATCTCTGCCAACAGGTGCAACACTTGCCACCACCCTCTAAGGATGAAGCACCATGGGACTCCATTGGCATAATAATAAGTGCATAATTTGATAGCACCTTTCAACGGGGCACATGTTAAATTAAAATTAGTTTAATGATTGATTGATTCGTAACCCCATTTAAAATTAATTGGCCAATTTGTGTATTTGTATTGTACATTAATCCGATCAAATGAGCTTCCGTTGAAGAACTCATTCTCAGTTCTATTTCTCTCTTAAAGTCGACCGTTATCGTATGTAGGATAATTATTCACTCCTACGATGACGAGCTATCTGTTGAAAACAAGAATCAGCGGTCACCGAAGTGACCAAAACAAACTGGAATGTTTACCCACAGCTGGACACTCATATGTACACATAAGAAACGGTTAGAGCTCTCAGAGAAAAAAAAAACAACACTATTCGCAACGCTGTGTAGACCACGAACACTGATCCGACCTTACCAAACCAACAATAGTAGACGAAACATACAAGAAGAGTACATTACGATTTCTCCTAATGATATGGATATACAACGAAGGACTAAATACAAGCTACTAAGAAATTATAAACAAAATACACACAAACCAAAAACTGACTTTGGCAAACCGACAGAAACGAACAGCAAAAGTTAAGAGTACACCTAACAAGAACAGTGGCAGACCAACGAATACAAAAATTTATAATTGACATATTAGTATGAATTGTAAACTACTAGTAAATCTTAATTTTAATTCATTTTTAAAATATTACAATAGTGATACGAAACAGACACAAAGACGGACATATATTATGACAGACACTAATCCTTTTCCCTTCATCGGCCGCAGTAAGTTCCCCAACACAATCCATGTGATCAATTACTTGATACTTAATGTTTGATGGGCTACAACTCGTAGCGGTGAGTCTACGTCGAATAAAGCATTCGCCTCCGCTGGTCTTGGTTCTTCTTAATCGCTTCCAGTCACCCTGAACATTTAGAGCCCTTAGGTCCTCATCAACTGCAAAAAGCCACCGTGTGCGCGACCTACCACGTAGCCGACGACCCCTTCCTGGTTCTCTGCTGAATATGGTTTTAGCTTGTCGTTCCTCCGGCATACGAGCTACGTGCCCAGCCCACCACAGCACAGTCTGCCGTGTTTTGTTCGCTTCACTATATCCATCTCTTTATATACTTGGTACAATTCGTAATTCATGCGACGCCGCCAGATGCCGTCCTCCAGTTTACCGCCGAATATTGTCCGCAGCACTTTACGTTCGAAGACTCCAAAGGCACTCCGATTAGCTTCTCTCAACGTCCACGATTCATGGCCGTATAAAGCGACCGGAAGAGTCTTGAACAATGCGAATTTTCTCTTCGTTTGCAGCATACGGGACTTCAGCTGGTTTCGCAGACCGAAAAGGCCCGACAGCAAACTCCGGCGAACGGTGGGAAGCCACAATAGTCTATTTTACGAAACGACAACAGTGTTGATATTGATATTAACACTCACGGGCTTGGGCGCAACCTCCTGTCAAATTTTCATTCATGAAATAAGCGATCAGCTGATCCGAAACGTCTCGTAAAATGGCTCATTGGACTTCAAACATTCGCTCACATTCGCATCGCAAGCGTTTTTTTTTTGGTTTCGAAAAGAAATGTAGTGGGTTGGCAAGTTTGATGAATCTTTGGTGAATAAAAGTGAATTAAAATACATTTTGAAAATACAGACGTAATCTTCTTGAAAAACAAATTATTAGGTGAAAGCACATACCTACCTTGTTGAGTACAAAGTAATTTTATTTACTCCAACGCCGAGCGTATAGTAGAGCACCATCTTCGTCGATCTTGGGCGTTGTTCCTCCAGTTTCTCCGAACGTGTAGGGTTCGCAGATCTTCTTCAATCGCGTGCAGCCAGCGCGTTCGTGACCATCCACGAAATCGCCAACTGGTTCCCTGCTGAGTATTGATTTCGCTATCCTTTCTTCTGACATTCACACTACGTGTCCAGGGCACAGAAGTCTGTCAGACTTTTCTCATCGTTGTATACTTGGAAACAACTCGTGATCCATGCGTCTGCGCCACAATCCATTTTCTTGTTTCACACAGAGAATTGTCCGCAGCACTTTGCGCTCGAAAGCTTCGGAAGCTTTTCGATCTACCTCCTTCAACGTCCATGCCTCGTGACCGTAGAGGGCAACTGAAAAAATCAGCGTCTTATATAGAGCGAATTCCGTTGGCGTTTGCAAGTTACAGAGCCTATGCTGGTTATGCAATCCGTGAAAGGCCCTATTCGCAGCTGCAATACGCCTTTTCACTTCACGGGAAACGTAATTGTCACATGTCACAAGTATTCCAAGTATTCGTCTTGGTATACCAATATTTATAGAGTTAATAGGACACGATCGGTGAAGTACTAGAATTGAAGCAATGGGCTGAATTTTTGTATGGTGAGAAGGCCAATTCTCCGTTTCCGCAATGAAATGGTTCAGAAAGCGTGGGTATTATGGTTCATTGCCTAATTTGATGCTGTTTGAGCAAAACTTTGGGTAACCGTGTTGTTTACGTTGGAAGAAATGGAGAAAATAACAACATGGTTACCCAAAGTTTCGCTCAAACAATATCAAATTAAGCAAGAAATCATAATACCCACGCTTCTTAATCCATTTCATTGCAGAAACGGAGAATTGGCCTTCTCACCATACAAAAATTCAGCTTATTACTTCAATTCTAGTACTTCACCGATTGTGTCCTATTGTCAAGCCTGTCCTCGCTGTCTCTCTTGCTTCAAAGTAAAGCTTTCTCCACTGCCTTACGGTCGATGCCGATGAGATCAATATCGTCCGCAAAGTAGAGGAGAATGTGCGACAGTGTAATGATAGTGTCATTCCTCTGCACGTCAGAACTCCTAATCGCTTCTTCTAGTGCAATGTTGAACAGCAAATTTTGAAGAGCTCCCTGCTCCAATCCATGGAAGGAGGTAGACACTTCGCCTGCAATCCAAATACTTGATGTTGATCCATCCAGAGTTGCGCGTATCAGCCTAATCGCCGGAAAGACATGTTCTGACATTATCTGCCGAAGCTCATTTCTTTTCACTGAATCGTACGCTACTTCAAAATCCATGAACAGATGGTGAGTCTGCAAGTTATATTCCCGAAATGTATCTAAGATCATCCGCAGGATAAATATTTGACCCTTTGTTGATCGACCCTCAGGAATACCAGCCTGGTATTCGCCGATGAAAGACTCCTCAAGAGGTCTCAGTCTGGCGGAAGCGGATAGGGTAAAAGCTCCCTTAGTGGAGGTAGTACCAATAGCGGTGGTAGTGGCAATTTAGCACTATTTCGACCAAAAAGCTTGCAAATGGCATTTTTAACAAATGCGTCATACCTAATTAATAACATTAATTCAGTTATGTGTTCAGGATTTGGTGGAAAACCTATTTTAAATAATTATTTTCCTTAACTTTTTTGCTCCTTTGCACCTATAGTGGTGGAACTGTTCCTATAATGGTGGGTCCCATAAGAAATCAATGGGATGCGCCACTATAGGAACCAATGTTAAATTTTACCTCCATAATAGGAACCGTGTACCAATAGTTGCAGTTGGTGCAAGTGATTTATTAGCAAAAACTGAAATAAACGATGGTTTTTACACTTTTCCTAGCAAATTTAAGTAAAAAACTATCGATTAACGTTTTCAGACTTTTTATTTTGTAGTATTATCAATTTTATTCAATTATTTTACTGCAAGGAGCTACTAATAGCACCACTATTGGTACATTTACCCTATATCCAGTAAATTTGATTCAATTTTAACATAATATTACACCATGTAAACTATAATATCATTACTCTGTAGTATTTTGAACGTATAATGGGGAAGAAATAGAACAGGAATCTATCTTGAAAACGTTATTTCGCTGTTGTAAAAGGCAGGGCAAGCAGTTGTATAACGTGGACGAGGCTTTGGATGCACCGTTGAATCCCCCGAAGTCCTTGTATGTGTCTTATTTCCTGCGTTCACACCTATTGTTGAATGGATTGAATGTAATTATGGTTCAGAATGGCCTAGTGTATTCAAAAAAAATATAAAAAATGGGGAATCATTGAATTGTGTTTCACTGTTTCATTGATGATTATACTCCTCGAAACGCACAGTCCAAAAATTAATTTCCAATTCTCGAGTTATCCAGGGAACTTCTGGTCTACAGTGCAAAACTTTCGTTTTATACTCCCATCACCTTGATTTGAATGGCAATCACGGTGTCACATAATATATTCTCGGTAAATAATCATACAGCGAATGTAGCGTGAAGGTAGCATGTGACGGCAGTATGTGGCGTTACCCATAATGGTCAAAGGCATTAGGATGGTAGAGACCCACGTTACGGGATCACTGCTTACTTGTTTATTGTTCTCAACAAAAACTATAAATTTTGAAAATAAAACTATTGATTTTTTAATGTTATACAAAAACGCACTTTTTTACCCATAAATTTATACCTATAAATTAAATAAATTCATGACTATAATTTTTTAAGACTTTTATAACTATAAATCAATTTCAACTTTATTAAATCAATAACGGCGCCTGCGACGTGCTTGCGGTCATGGTGAAAGAGAGGCAATATTAGTACACAGCGCGTTGCTACTAAGGACTGAGATCACCTCTGCGTCTTTACGGTGGTCACGGAAAAGAGTTTTTGGTAGTGGGGAGGGAGGTAAGTCACACGATCTCGATTCACTATGGTGAGTGATGTGGTTCATGTAGCCTCTATTTTAATCAAATCATTAACTTTCATTTTGACTAAAATATAACACATGTCGACACCGAATATGACGAACCATTCAAATTATTTTGTAAAGGCAAAAATGCTTTCGTTACAATAGCCCTGGAGATTGAGATATAGAAACCCACATCTAACAGTCACTTCTGGGACCACCTGCAATCCCAAA